>NC_136858.1:38580274-38715274 GCF_951799975.1 Gobius niger
GACAAAAATTGATTTTAAAAAATGACAAAAAAATGACAAAAATGTGACAAAAAATGGACGAAAAAATGAAAAAAATGTGACGAAAAAATGACAAAAATGTGACAAAAATGTGACGAAAAAATTGACGAAAAAATGACAAAAATGTGACAAAAATGTGACAAAAAAATTGACGAAAAAATGACAAAAATGTGATAAAAATGTGACAAAAATGTGACAAAAAAATGGACGAAAAAATGACAAAAAATGTGACAAAAAAATGACAAAAATTGATTTTAAAAAATGACAAAAAAATGACAAAAATGTGACAAAAAATGGACGAAAAAATGAAAAAAATGTGACGAAAAAATGACAAAAATGTGACAAAAATGTGACGAAAAAATTGACGAAAAAATGACAAAAATGTGACAAAAATGTGGCAAAAAAATTGACGAAAAAATTACAAAAATGTGATAAAAATGTGACAAAAATGTGACAAAAAAATGGACGAAAAAATTACAAAAATGTGATAAAAATGTGACAAAAATGTGACAAAAAAATTGACGAAAAAATGACAAAAATGTGACAAAAAAATGACGAAAAAATTGACGAAAAAATGACAAAAATGTGACAAAAATGTGACGAAAAAATTGACGAAAAAATGACAAAAATGTGACAAAAATGTGACAAAAAAATTGACGAAAAAATTACAAAAATGTGATAAAAATGTGACAAAAATGTGACAAAAAAATGGACGAAAAAATGACAAAAAATGTGACAAAAAAATGACAAAAATTGATTTTAAAAAATGACAAAAAAATGACAAAAATGTGACAAAAAATGGACGAAAAAATGAAAAAAATGTGACGAAAAAATGACAAAAATGTGACAAAAATGTGACGAAAAAATTGACGAAAAAATGACAAAAATGTGACAAAAATGTGACAAAAAAATTGACGAAAAAATTACAAAAATGTGATAAAAATGTGACAAAAATGTGACAAAAAAATGGACGAAAAAATTACAAAAATGTGATAAAAATGTGACAAAAATGTGACAAAAAAATTGACGAAAAAATGACAAAAATGTGACAAAAAAATGACAAAAATGAGTTGAACACCCAACAAAAAATGTTGGGAAAAAAATGTGATGACGTGAGGAAAAACATCCTCTGGGTTCAGGCGGGAGTTAAGAGGTTAACCATTTCCCTGGCCCTCACCTTAATTTGTGTCATGATATCTCACGTTTTCACAGCAGACCGTCCCTCCGGAGCAGAACATCTCGCACTAACCCCCTCCTAACCCAGTGCAGTGAAACACCACTTCCTTCCTGTTTTGACCCATGTTTCGTTGCTTCATGTGTGCGTTTCCCTCAGAGTGCTCGTGCGACCGGCGCGGGACCGAGGTGACGCTGTGCCCGCTGCAGAGCCCCTGCTTCTGCGACGCTCAGACGGGACAGTGCCCCTGCAGGGCGGGGGTGAGAGGCGCGCTCTGTGACGAGTGTGAGGACGGCTACTGGAACATAGAGCAGGGCTGCCTGCCGTGTTCCTGCGACTCGGCCAACGCTCAGTCCAACATCTGCCACAAGGTGAGGCTCAGTGACGGGACGATCATCAACAAGAACACAAACACCACTGTCCTTTGTTACCTGAGAAGGTGATGTCCAGCTAGGGCTGCTCGATTATTGAAAAAATAATAATCACGATTATTTTTGTCATAATTGAAATCACAATTATTCAAACGATTATTTGTTGCCTTTAAAAAATCCATCAAAAAAAGACAAAAAATCCATTAAAAAAAGATAAAAATCCAGCAAAAAAAGTGACAAAAATCCAGCAACAAAGTGACAAAAATCCAGCAGAAAAAGACAAAAATCCATTAAAAAAAAAGACAAAAAATCCAGCAAAAAAGTGACAAAAATCCATAAAAAAAGACAAAAATCCAGCAGAAAAGTGACAAAAATCCATTAAAAAAGTGACAAAAATCCAGCAGAAAAAGTGACAAAAATCCATTAAAAAAGTGACAAAAATCCATAAAAAAAGACAAAAATCCAGCAAAAAAGTGACAAAAATCCATAAAAAAAGACAAAAATCCAGCAGAAAAGTGACAAAAATCCATTAAAAAAGTGACAAAAATCCAGCAGAAAAAGTGACAAAAATCCATTAAAAAAGTGACAAAAATCCATAAAAAAAGACAAAAATCCAGCAGAAAAGTGACAAAAATCCATTAAAAAAGTGACAAAAATCCAGCAGAAAAAGTGACAAAAATCCAGCAGAAAAAGTGACAAAAATCCATAAAAAAAAGACAAAAATCCAGCAAAAAAATGACAAAAATCCAGCAAAAAAAGACAAAAATCCAGCAAAAAAATGACAAAAATCCAGCAAAAAAATGACAAAAATCCAGCAAAAAAGTGACAAAAATCCAGCAGAAAAATGACAAAAATCCAGCAAAAAAATGACAAAAATCCAGCAAAAAAATGACAAAAATCCAGCAAAAAAATGACAAAAATCCAGCAAAAAAGTGACAAAAATCCAGCAGAAAAATGACAAAAATCCAGCAGAAAAATGACAAAAATCCAGCAAAAAAGTGACAAAAATCCAGCAAAAAAAGTGACAAAAATCCAGCAAAAAAGTGACAAAAATCCAAAAATTAAAAATTAGAAAAAAAAAAAAGAAAAAAAATTGAAATTTAAAAAATAAATAAATAAATAAATAAAAATTATAATCGATTTTTTGCGATTATGCTAATTTTGTAATCGTTTACTGTTCTAATCGAAATCGTAATCGAATTTCGATTAATTGCACAGCCCTATGTCCAGATGATATGATGAAGGTGATTCCGTGAGTTAGAAGTGCCTCAGGGCTGCGAACTATCACCATTGTTCTACACCATGTACACAGACAGCTGCAGGTCTGTCCATGAGAGCAGGAACATTATTAAATTCTCCGATGATACGGCACTACTGACCCTTTTGCAGGAGCAGACTCTGATCATGGTCCTGCTTTCATCCAGGGGTGCGATGACGACTTTCTTGACTTAAATGTGACAAAAACTTTATTCTTTATTCTTTATTAGGATCCCCATTAGCGCCACAAGTGGTTGCTCGTCTTCCTGGGGTCCTGACACCATATAAAATTACAAAACAGTTAAAATAGAACACATGAATGTTACACATTTCATATAATCATACAACCTTATAGGACACATATAACACACGGTGACTCTGCTCACATGTACTGAGCTCATTGACCTTTTACTTTCAGCTTAAAGTGTGGTTTACTCTTAGTATTTCTGATGTTAAAAGGAAGCGAGTTCCAGGCATTTGCTCCTCTGTCCAGAACAGTTCTTTTCATTCAGTTACTAGTTTGTCGTCACTTGGCAAAACCCGCTGAATAAGAGTTTGTTAAACTAAAAACTGGGCTGTTTGTCCATCAGAACTTTGTGCATGAACATGAGGAGCCTGGCCTGTAGTTTGGTCTCCTGAGCATCTCACGGACATTATTGTGGAAAGGACAGTGAAGCACAACTGGAGCTGCTCTGTTCTCTGATTTGAAGTCTCTGAAGATGCTTTTGTGCAGCATTGGACCACACTATAGGGCAGTGATGTAGGTGAGACAATACTATGCTTTGGACCAGGGCTTCTCAACGTGGGGGTCGGGACCCACTAGGGGGTCGCGAGACAAATTTTTTTGTCACATTTTTGTCATTTTTTTGCCATTTTTTTGTCATTTTTTTATCACATTTTTATCAAATTTTTGTCACATTTTTGTCATTTTTTTGTCATTTTTTTGTCATTTTTTATCACATTTTTGTCACATTTTTGTCACATTTTTGTCATTTTTTTGTCATTTTTTTGTCATTTTTTTTGTCTTTTTTTTTTGTCATTTTTTATCACATTTTTGTAATTTTTTTGTCATTTTTTTTGTCATTTTTTATCACATTTTTGTCATTTTTTTGTCATTTTTTTTATCACATTTTTGTCACATTTTTGTCGCATTTTTGTCATTTTTTAGTGAAATATTTGTAATTTTTGTAATTTTTTTGTCACATTTTTGTAATTTTTTTGTCAAATTTATGTCCAATTTTTCTCACTTTTTTGTCACATTTCCATCCTTGTTTTCGTCTCAGTTTTGTTGCTATTTTCTCACCTTTTTTCCAGAAGCTTTTGGATTGGGGTAAAGCCAAACTGGAGAAAATGTGCTCGGTTCAGGCGGGAGTTAAGGGGTTAATGTCCCTGTTTTTCCCACGGTCTGACCCGGGTGGGGGTCACGATCCTAATTAACTGTTATAATGGGGGTCGCGGCTCCGAAAGGTTGAGAACCACTGCTTTGGACAACAGTTTTCACAACAGGAGTTGGGCAGTTTTAAGCAGAACATTTCTTTGCCATAGCTTTACCTAAACTAAAGAGCTTGTTGTTGACTTTAGGAGGAATCCAGAGCGCCCCAAACCGAGCTTTACCCACGGGGAGGAGGTGGAAAAGGTCGACTCTTTTAAGCACTTGAGGACTGTTTTTGATTCCTCTCCACGATTTGATAAAAACACAGAGCAAAGTGTGAAACGTGGACATCAGCGAGTTCACCTGACGAGGAAATTGAACTCTTTTAATGCATCAGCAAATACTTTAAGTCACTTTTATCGTTCTTTTATTGAAAGTGTTTTAACCTTTTCTTTTATTTGCTGGTTTGACGCCGGTCTGTGGAAAATCAGAACCGTCTGATCCACATTGTCAAAGTGTCAGATTCCTGGTGTGTTTTGAAGACCTCGCCTCAGTCTGGAAGGAAAGAGTCGTCCAAAAGACTCCATCGAGTTTGGGTCGACAAAATCATGTCTTGCGGTCGCACTTTACTCTGATGCCTCCGCACTGCAAAAAGTGCCCGACTAAAAACAAGGGGAAAAAATCTTAAAAAAAGACATTTTGTCTTGTTTTAAGGAAAAAGTTCTGCCAATGGGGTCAGCATTTTTTTTCTTGCTAAGAATTCTTATTTCTAGAATATTTTTCTCATCATAAAACAAGAAAGAAACACTAAATTTAAGCAAATAAATAACTAGAATTAAGCAAAATGTCCTCAGAAAATGGAACAATTTAAGAAAAACATGAAAAGGTGAAAAATTGTGGGTGTTTTACTTAAATGTTGCTTGATTTAAGTAAAATGTTCTAAATTACTCACATTTTTGAGCAAAATGTTGTTAATAAATAATAATATTTAAGGAAAGTATTGCTGCGCCCGGAGACCCGCCTCCATGATGTGGAGCCAGGCTGATGGTCAGAATCACCTGCTGGAGGATTCACCTATTGTACATGTTTTTAGTGACAGACACGGGGAGAACATGCTCCACACAGAAAGGCCCCGTCCTGGTGGGAATCGAACCCAGGACCTTCGAGCTGTGCGGTTTTCACTCATTCAGACACTTTTCCTGATCGGACCGAGTTTCCTTTGCTTGTTTGAGGACATTTCAGACCAGTTCTAGGGTAAATCTCGCTTGAAATAAGAAAGTAAAATTGCCAATGAGACAAGACCAATGTTCTTTCCCCATTGGCAAAGAAAATGACCTGAAATAAGGACGAAATGTATCGAAACGAGTCAGAAACATCTCAGAACAAGTGAAATAATCTGGGACAAATGCCCAACAACTTCTTAACCAGTCAAAACTACTAAAATGTGGATTGTTGTGCTCAAACTGAGATGTTTATACTGATCTAGTTAATTACTTTTTGCAGTGCAGTTCTTACATTAAGAGTTGTTGATCTTAGTTCTTCTTAAAATAAGAAAAAATATTCTTTGTCTAAAACTGAAGAAGATTCAAGAAGTTTTTCTTTCTTCTTACAAGAAAATGAAAAAAAATGTTTTTTTAGCAAATTTATCTGAACAAGAAATGGCTAGATTTTATTTACTAAAATAATTGATTACTTTTTAGGGAAAAAATAAGAACTTATTTCTTAAAGTAAGACATTTTTTACTTGCTTAGAATCCACTTTTTGCAGTGCGGGGGGTGATATGTCGTCCCCCAACAGAAAAGAAACCGCTTTTCAAAGTCATTCATTCCGACTGCTGTCAGAAACTTAAATGACAACATCTGGAAAGGCAGAGTTTATCCTGTTCTCTTGTTCTCTTGTTCTCTTGTTCTCTTGTTCTCTTGTTCTCTTGTTCTCTTGTTCTCTTGTTGTCTTGTTGTCTTGTTCTCTTGTTCTCTTGTTCTCTTGTTCTCTTGTGTCCTGATGCTCTTACAGTTCACGACGTCTGTTTCAAATGTGGTTGTTTGTGTCTCCATTTATTGTTTTTTTATGACCAGAGAGCAGAGAACAGAACTGGGATGAATAAAGTTGTTTTGATTTGATGTTTTGAGCACATTTCATGAGCTTTACAAAATCTATTCATGTGTAGAAACGTCTACTCGAGTCTGCTTTTATAAACTTTTATAAAGAACGTGCCCCGATGCCCCCGTGTGTTTTGCAGGAGACGGGTCAGTGTCCGTGTCTGCCGGAGTACGGGGGGAGGAAGTGCGACGAGTGTGGAGAAAACCACTTTGGGAATCCAGACCTGCAGTGCGTCTGTGAGTCAACTTTAAAATAACACTGCGGCTTCACAGATTAGAGCCGCACAATTACATCACATTCATAATCAGCAAATGAATCATGGAATCTCCAGTTCCTCAGAGTCTTTTCAAAGTCGGGCTAAAGTTAAATGTCATTTAAAGGCATTTGGTTTGTTTCCAACAGGCATCAAACGAAAGAGTAAATAATGACCAGTGTTTAAAATCGTAACATATTGTATATCAGCAGTTACAGCTTTTTGTATTGATCGTATTAGATTTACTGTTTCAAAATTGTAGCTGAGTTTCGCTACTTTGAGTTACTTTTGACAAAACACAAACAAAATTGTAGTGACAAATATATTATTGTATTTTGTTTCAGTTATATGTTTTATAATGTATTTTTAGTTTTGTAATACGTTGTCCCCAAAACCCCCAAAAAGTCATCCTGAAATAAGAACTTTTGTCCTTGATTTGAGACTCTGATTTCCAGAACTCTTTTGTTTATTTGGTTGGGACGGTGCGTGTTGATGAACATACGTGATACATGCAAGTGAACACGCCAGATCCAGTCTTAGTTTGGGGCATTAAAAGCGTTCCCTCTGGCTTGTGCCTGTTTAGAGCCTGTGCAGCTGAACCTTAGTCTGCAGTAAAAGGCCACACGTCCCACACTCTCAAACACACACCGCACTCTTCATCCTTGCGCCCATCAGTCTATGGGGCAAGATATTTACACTTCAATTAAAATAAAACAACTGTTTGTCATCCAGGTTTGCGTGCTGTGATTTCTTTAAGTTTAAATATGTTTCCCCAAGGACAGATTTGTTGAGATTAAACTCTCAAATCAAGGACAAAAGTACTTTGTTTTATATAGCACTTTTCTTTACCTTGCATTATTCATACACTCCATACTCGTTGGTGGTAAGCTACTATAGCAGCCACAGCTGCCCTGGGCTAGACTGACAGAAGGGAAGGGTTGTAGCGCCTAAACTGTGGAACAGCCGCCCCTCAGTCTGCGGGTTCTCACTGAGCAACACTCTTTAAGTCTAGAGTGAAGACACATCTTTTCAAACTAGCTTTTAAAGGATCTATATCCTGCTATTTTAGCCATTCCAAAGTTAAGTATAGGCATGTATATGATATATTGTACCTCTACCATTATGGAGCACTCATTTTTGTGATAAATATAAGTGTTTTCTGGAGGTATTTTTCAAACCCGGAAGACACAACGCTTCGATTCAGTTAACTCCGCCCCCTCTCTCAGCACATACTTTACCGTAATATAAATAAACAACAATAAGTGAAGTCACTTCACGATGCAGTTATACAGAGTTGACAACTGCAACACAGCTTCATAAATGGCTAACATACATGCTAATATGCTAACACACATGCTAATATGCTAACACACAAGCTAATATGCTAACACACAAGCTAATATGCTAACACACAAGCTAACACACATGCTAATATGCTAACACACAAGCTAATATGCTAACACACAAGCTAACACACATGCTAATATGCTAACACACAAGCTAATATGCTAACACACAAGCTAACACACATGCTAATATGCTAACACACAAGCTAATATGCTAACACACATGCTAATATGCTAACACACATGCTAATATGCTAACACACATGCTAACCCGCGTTTGGACTGACTCACCCTCTGGTCCATCGCTGTTTACATTATGGGACTCGCGTTGGTTATAAAAGTAGCAGGATTCAGGAGGATTACTGAGAGCTGCGTGAATGAAGCCACAAACCACTCTGGGGAAATAGCAAAACAACATGGCTAAGAGCTCTCGATTTTGCATGATATAGGACCTTTAAGACTTAGATTGCACTTATTTGATTGATTAATTGATTGATTGATTGATTGAAGGAAGGAAACTGGTCTGCGCCATCGACCACTCACTCACTACATTCACGAGGCTTCCTGGTGTTACCAAACGGTCTCCCATCCAAGTACCGACCAGGCCCTTCCTGCTGAGCCTCCGAGGTCTGACAGGACTGGGCAGAGCAAAGGCGGGATGGACACAGTGTTTCCCACAACTTTATCAGAAATAATATGATGTGCCTTTAAGTAGTGTCCAGTTTGCTTTAAATATCCAAATGTGTCATAATTCTTCAGTTTACGGTAATGGAAATGTGAAGCATCCTTTGTGTTGTTCTCAGCGTGCGACTGCAGCCTGGACGGGACGCTGCGGCCCTCGTGCGACTCTGAGACCGGCGAGTGTAACTGCCGCCCTGGGGTCACCGGGATCTTCTGCGACGAGTGCGCCCCCGGGTTCGACTCCGCCTTCCCGGCCTGTAAGGAGTGCCATCCCTGCGCCAAACACTGGCGGCTCCACGTGCTGGACGTGGAGAGAGCCACGCAGACCATGAGGACCTTCATCCCGCGGCCGCCCAGCCAGCTCCGCCCCGGGGCGCCGCGGCACCAGCTGATGCTGCGCGGCCTCTTCCAGGACCTGGACCTCATGAAGAAGAACATGAGCAAACCGGCCGCCAGCGGGGTCGGCAAGATGGAGGCGCTGCTCCAGAAGATCCTGTGAGATCGTTTATTATCACGGTTTATCCAGTGGGTTTTTCTTGTGTCTGACGTGTCGACTGTGCTTTATCTGTCAGGAAGCTGAAGAACAGCCTGGACCCGAACCTGATCCTGCTGGACCCCACCCCCCTGTTAAACACCGAGATCGAGAACCTCGGCCTCCAGTTCAGGAACCTGCTGTCCCACCTCCGGCACAAAGTGGAGAGTCCGGATGACGAGGACGACGAAGACACAGAAGGTGAAATACTGACTCGTAAAACAGCCTCATCCTTTATCATAGATGTGATAAAGATGAGCTGGTCCCGTTCAGACCCATTCACTGAAAAAGGTCCTGAGTCCTGTGTGAGCCTTAATGGCCGCTCTGTCTCCTCCTACGCAGCCTGTGCCTTAAAAGGGCAAAAAGGCGGGAGGCCCTGCACTCGCGGGGTGGGCGGAGCCTCCACAGAGCTCCAGAGCTTGATTGACAGGCTCTGGAGCCAGTCAATGTCCTGAAAATGCTTCCAATTTTCTGGCTTTTAAATAAAAACCATTGTGGTTAAAAAAAGGTGTGTTTAAGATGCCGTTGCGGCTCGCCTGGATGATCGGCGAGAATAGCCGGCGCAACGGGGGCGGAGAAAAAAGTCTGAAGCCAGTAGGTGTGTTTAAGATGAAGTGCGCCTCGCCTCGATTCCAGACGAGACCAGGCGGTGGCGTCAGAGGGCGGAGAAAGGCGCCTCTCATCAAGGCAGACACATCTCAGCCCCGAGAACAGGGAGGAGCCTCAGATCACGCAGCGTCTCAGCCCCGAGAACAGGGAGGAGCCTCAGATCACGCAGCGTCTCAGCCCCGAGAACAGGGAGGAGCCTCAGGTCACGCAGCGTCTCGCGTTTGTTACAAAGAGTTTGGGAATAAAACTATTGTTAAAGTTTGTGACGCATTTGTGCTTCTCCCTCACACCAGACAGACCCATCACTACAGCTACAATAACAGACTCTCCTCTTACAGTTTAGGATTAGAATAATAAACTTATGCTTATTTAAATGGTCTCACGAGAATACGGGCACCGTCGCACAGGTGGCGTCAGAGCGATTCTGACCGGCCTGCACCGCTCGCCTGCAGCCGCCTGCAGCGCCTCGCTCATCTTAAACACACCTAATATTTCACCTACACCAGCGTGGTCACATGGGTCACATGGGTCACATGGGTCAAAGCGATTGTTAGAAAAAGACTCTTTGGAGCCAGACTTTTAAGCCGCTCTTGGGACGTTTGAAGTCCCGTTAGAATCAAGTGTCTGTTGGAGTCGCCCCCGGCCACCAGGGGGCGGTATTACAGCCATGTGCCCATTGTTAGGGATGCACCTGACGTACTAATTGACAGTGTAATCCAAATATGGTCATTTCCTTTCTGGGAGACAAAGGTAGAGATAACAGGTGTGTTTGAGATGAGCCAGACGGACACAGTTTTACAGCGACTGCAGACTCTCGGTGCCGGTTAGATTTCTGTTCTTGCTCCAGAGGCTCTGATGTCACGGGCACGTCGGGCACGGAAAGATCTGAGACCCCAACGAGAGCAGCCGACTGGATCAGCCGCTGCATCTCTCCAGAGGCAACTGCAGCGGCTCCACGGCCCAGTGCATGATGGGAAAACACCCACCTGTCCTCACGCTCAGGTGATTGGATACGAGTCTGTGTGATCAGAAACGTGCTCCGCCCCCTCCTCCTCCTCCTCTTTAGATCTGAACAAATAAACTATGACTGAAACTATTACAGTTCTGCATCGCTCCTAAAGTAGAGCTCATGTTTGATGCTTTTCAGAACAAACTCATGATTTAAAAGGACGTATTTTATCTCACAAACTTGAACAAACAAACGAATGGGAAAGTTTCCTCTGATGAAGAATGACGTCTCTGGAGTGAAGGAAACAGAGCAGGAGGTGAAGGACTTTTATTTAGGATAAACTTTAAATGAACGCGATATCTGAACGAGACTCTGCGTGATCTGAGGCTCTCGTTGTTCTCTGCATGTGGAGCGGTCGGATGGGCTTCAGACTTTTTTTCTCTGCCCCCGTTGCGCCGGCTACTCTCACCGATCATCCAGGCGAGACACAACAGCATCTTAAACACACCTAGTGTCTGCGTAGGTTGCTTTTGTAAGGATTTCTTTTTCACTCTTGCAACAACATCTCCATTTTAGTCGATCCTTCAAACTTTCCGCTCTTGTTCTTAATCATATTTTGAAGGTTTTTTTTCTGAAGGATTTGTTAATCTAGTTCCTCTCTGATTTATGGAGTTTAGAACGGGGGGAAAAGTAATTTGCAGCGAAGGTTTTGGTTCAAGTCATATCTCTTTAAAAATAAAAAAACTTTTCACCTGCTGTTGCATCATGCAGCTTTAAAGTGCATATGACAAGTTATATTTACAATCACTTGTACCTCATTCCTCACAGTTCAGCCGGTCCCAGCTCTTTCCTTGTCACTAAATCTTTAGAAGATAAAAATAGCAGCTTCATTTCCAGTGTTCCTCCTGAATGCCCTTCTGTCCCATAACCCTGACACAGATCTGCTGGAGGACATCGAGAAGAGCTTTAAGTCGTTCCAAACGGGGGAGAAAAGAGTTAAAAACGCGACGGACGCTGTGGAGGATTCGGCCGACACGAGGCAGGACGCCAAGCGCAAACTGAGCGCGTGCAGCGGCGAGCGGCTGCTGGCGCCGCTGGAGAAGAAGGTGGAAGCTCTCAGCGTGGACCACCTCAACAAACAGGTGAGGCACGTCTGCTCTCAGCGTGGACCACCTCAACAAACAGGTGAGAACAAACAGGTGAGGCACGTCTGCTCTCAGCGTGGACCACCTCAACAAACAGGTGAGGCACGTCTGCTCTCAGCGTGGACCACCTCAACAAACAGGTGAGGCACGTCTGCTCTCAGCGTGGACCACCTCAACAAACAGGTGAGGCACGTCTGCTCTCAGCGTGGACCACCTCAACAAGCAGGTGAGGCACGTCTGCTCTCAGCGTGGACCACCTCAACAAACAGGTGAGGCACGTCTGCTCTCAGCGTGGACCACCTCAACAAACAGGTGAGGCACGTCTGCTCTCAGCGTGGACCACCTCAACAAACAGGTGAGAACAAACAGGTGAGGCACGTCTGCTCTCAGCGTGGACCACCTCAACAAACAGGTGAGAACAAACAGGTGAGGCGCCTCTGCTCTCAGCGTGGACCACCTCAACAAACAGGTGAGGCACGTCTGCTCTCAGCGTGGACCACCTCAACAAACAGGTGAGGCACGTCTGCTCTCAGCGTGGACCACCTCAACAAACAGGTGAGAACAAACAGGTGAGGCACGTCTGCTCTCAGCGTGGACCACCTCAACAAACAGGTGAGGCACGTCTGCTCTCAGCGTGGACCACCTCAACAAACAGGTGAGGCACGTCTGCTCTCAGCGTGGACCACCTCAACAAGCAGGTGAGGCACGTCTGCTCTCAGCGTGGACCACCTCAACAAACAGGTGAGGCACGTCTGCTCTCAGCGTGGACCACCTCAACAAACAGGTGAGAACAAGCAGGTGAGGCACGTCTGCTCTCAGCGTGGACCACCTCAACAAACAGGTGAGGCACGTCTGCTCTCAGCGTGGACCACCTCAACAAACAGGTGAGAACAAACAGGTGAGGCACGTCTGTGGAAGCTCTCAGCATGGACCACCTCAACAAACAGGTGAGGCACGTCTGCTCTCAGCGTGGACCACCTCAACAAACAGGTGAGGCACGTCTGCTCTCAGCGTGGACCACCTCAACAAACAGGTGAGGCACGTCTGCTCTCAGCGTGGACCACCTCAACAAACAGGTGAGGCACGTCTGCTCTCAGCGTGGACCACCTCAACAAGCAGGTGAGGCACGTCTGCTCTCAGCGTGGACCACCTCAACAAACAGGTGAGAGCAAACAGGTGAGGCGCGTCTGTGGAAGCTCTCAGCATGGACCACCTCAACAAACAGGTGAGAACAAACAGGTGAGGCACGTCTGTGGAAGCTCTCAGCATGGACCACCTCAACAAACAGGTGAGAACAAACAGGTGAGGCGCGTCTGTGGAAGCTCTCAGCATGGACCACCTCAACAAACAGGTGAGAACAAACAGGTGAGGCACGTCTGTGGAAGCTCTCAGCATGGACCACCTCAACAAACAGGTGAGGCACGTCTGTGGAAGCTCTCAGCGTGGACCACCTCAACAAACAGGTGAGGCACGTCTGTGGAAGCTCTCAGCGTGGACCACCTCAACAAACAGGTGAGAGCAAACAGGTGAGGCGCGTCTGTGGAAGCTCTCAGCGTGGACCACCTCAACAAACAGGTGAGGACAAACAGGTGAGGCGCGTCTGTGGAAGCTCTCAGCGTGGACCACCTCAACAAACAGGTGAGAACAAACAGGTGAGGCACGTCTGTGGAAGCTCTCAGCATGGACCACCTCAACAAACAGGTGAGAACAAGCAGGTGAGGCACGTCTGTGGAAGCTCTCAGCGTGGACCATCTCAACAAACAGGTGAGAACAAACAGGTGAGGCACGTCTGTGGAAGCTCTCAGCGTGGACCACCTCAACAAACAGGTGAGAACAAACAGGTGAGGCACGTCTGTGGAAGCTCTCAGCGTGGACCACCTCAACAAACAGGTGAGAACAAACAGGTGAGGCGCGTCTGTGGAAGCTCTCAGCGTGGACCACCTCAACAAACAGGTGAGGCACGTCTGTGGGTTTACAATGATCCAGTCTGTGAAACCCAGAGAACAAGCTCCTGGATGAACCCTGGGATTAGACTCTCACACGAGGAGAGCCCGAGCCCACGGAGGTGAAGAGCCACAACACACATGACTAGGGCTGGGCACCGTACTGGTTCTTTAACGATACTTAGTTTCCGGTACCGATACCTGAACGATCCTTTTTTCGGTACCGATACTTCATTATTCTTCATTTAGAACCATAAAACTGATGAATAATGTTAATTTATTCTTTTCCTTCCATTCAATTTCTTTTACATTTGCATTAGTTTGAGATAAAACTTCCTTTAACAACAGGCGGAAAAAAACTTTCCACATTTCTTATTTTTTCCCCCATTTTTAACAATTTTAAAGAAAAATGTCCCCGTCTTAAATTTTTCTTCAAATTTTCCCCCCCTTTTTTTTTCTCTCCCAATTTTCCCCTTTTTTCCTAATTTTCCCCAAATTTACCGCCATTTTTTTTTTCTTCCATTTTTTCCACATTATTTCCCTTTTTGATATTTTTGATTCCCCAAATTTTTCCCAAATTTAACCCAATTTTTTCCACTATTTGCATTTTTTCCCTTGTCTTTCACTTTTTTCTTTTCTTTTTAAACTTGTAAAACCAACAGCATAAAAACTTGAATATATAGATTTTGTCTTTATTTTCTTTTATTTTTCCGATACCGGTAGTGCCTGGTATCGTTTAACGGTTCCCAGCCCGACTCATGACCTGATCACACCATACAAGCTCAGTCTCTCTCATACAATGTATTTGACATTTATTTAGCCTCAAACATATTAATGTGATTCATTTATTTTTCATACCTAAAAGTCAGTCCCGCTCATATCGGAAATCCCACACCTGCTTCACACAGGCTCATGGAGGAGGAATAAGGTGGATAGAAGAGATAAATAGGACAAATAGCTTAACAAAATGAACACATTTTTCTAGAGCTTGATGTTTTATAACATTACCAAAGGTACCGCCTCATAAAGATTATACATAGGCCTAGAACAAGGTCATGTCAGGACTAAACCTGTTCCTCAAAGTGTCTAAAATGGACGACCTAAATTAGACAAGGTTATATATAGACTAGGTTCCATCCGGTTTTCAGTATCGGCCAAAATCGGACGATTAAAAGGCCGATATCTCTGGGACCTAAAATGATAGAGACAATGGTTTTAAAATGAGCCCTCCAACAACTTCCGAGGCGCATCATTTATAGAGACTTGCAGTTTTTTGTTTTGAAATCTATTGATTTTTTCTCTTTCAAACAAGCTCCCTCTAAAGTACCTACTAAACATGAATATTCAGCGCCCCCTGCCAGAGCCGTGGGGAGATGTTTTAGTTAGGGGGCGCTGAGGGACAAAATGTACCCCCAAAATACTATTTCTGTGCATAAATCCTATTTATTAACCTCTTAACTCCCGCCTGAACCGAGCACAGTTTCTCCAGTTTGGCTTTACCCCCAGTCCAAAAGCTTCTGGAAAAAGGTGAGAAAACAGCGACAAAACTGAGACGAAAACAATGAAGAAGATGTGACAAAAAATTGACAAAAAAATGGACAAAAAAATTACAAAAATAGACCAAAAAAATGACAGAAAGTGACGAAAAAAAAGACGAAAAAATGATGAAAAAGTGGCAAAAATGTCACAAAAAATGGATGAAAAACTGATGTGACAAAAAGTGACCAAAAATGTACTGTTTGACAAAAAAAATTACAAATAAATTACAAAAAATGAAATTGAAACCCCGCCCCAAAAAATGATGGGGAAAAAAATCTGATGCCGTGAGGAAAAAGATCCATTTAGATGAGTTTTGTAGGTCTTAACTTTTCAAATGAGGCGTTACACTGGCCTACAGGATTTGGGTAAAGCTGAACTGGAGAAAATGCTCTCGGTTCAGGCGGGAGTTAAGAGGTTAAATGCATTACTGAAGCTTAGATTAAATTCACTTATCAGTTCTACATGAGAAACGCATCACTGTCAAAAGTAGCTTCAAAACAGCAATATCAAATATGTGCACGATGGGAGGCCAGCAGAGGGAGGGAAGGGGAGAGTTCAGCTTCCTGACAGCCTGGTGGATGAAATAAACCTAAGTGTGTGTAACAGAAAGTCTCTCTCTCTCTCTCTCAGATCTGCGGGGGGTCCGGCTCCGACTGCTCGGACTGTGGGGGGGCTCTGTGTCTGACCTGGTTATTGGGGAAGAAGTGCGGAGGTCCGAACTGCGACGGCGTCGTTCCTCTGAGCGAACAGGCCCTGAAGACGGCGCAGAAGACTCAGGACGCCATCGGCTCTCGGCCTCTGAGCCCACAGGACGCCAAAGACAAGGCAGGTTTACAAGCACGAGTCACCAACACATTTGTTTTTACAGAGGATATTGTAGTAGAAACGTTTTAACCACGATTTAATTATGGTTCAAAATTCAAATCATGTAAAATCTACTGTTTAATCTCACATAAAAATGATTTATTTCCAAAAAATAAATGCTGGGTGGTTCACATTGATATAATATAACAAAGATGAGCAGGTCCCATTCAGCCACATTCATTAAATAAGGTTCCCGAGTCCTGTGTGAAATTTAATGTCTCCTCCTACGCAGCCTGTGCCTTAAAAAGGCGGGAGGCCCTGCTCTCGAGGAGTGGCCGGAGCCTCCACAGAGCTCCACAGCTTGATTGACAGGCTCTGGAGCCAGTCAATGCACTGAAAATGCTTCCAAATTTCAGGCTGATAAACAAAAACCAGCTTGGTCACATGGGTCACATGGGTCACATGGGTCACATGGGTCATAGCGATTTTTAGAAAAAGATAAACTGTTTGGAGCCAGACTTTTAAGCCGTTCATTGGACGTTTGAAGTCCCATTAGAATCAAAGCTCCCAAGTGTCTGTTGGAGTCGCCCCCGGCCACCAGGGGGAGGTATTACAGCCATGTCAGCTCCCGCCATGAGGACCATACAGAGGCGCGTTCCTCACCCGTTCCCTCTGGCATCATTTACCCCACTCTCCCCTAATCTGAAGAAATTTGCACAGATGTTTGTTGCATTGAAAATACATATATGTGTATATATATCATTTATATATAATATATATCATTTATATATAATATATATCATTTATATATATAATATATATCATTTATTTGCGACACAGTAGCGCAGCGGTTAGTGCTCATGCTTCACAGCTAGAAGGTCCGGGTTCGATTCCCACCTGGACGGGGCCTTTCTGTGTGGAGTTTACATGTTCTCCCCGTATCTGTGTAGGTTTCCTCCAGTTTCCCCAACCACTAAAAACATGTACAATAGGCCAGGATGAATGATGTGTGAATGTGTGGTGGTGGTCAGCGTGTCTGTCAGTCTCCCCCAGGGGAAACACCAGAGTGTGGGGTGAATGTACAATTGTGTCATGTCTGTGAAGGCGTTATATAATAAAGTTCTTCTTTTCTCCTCAAAGGCTCTGAAGGAGAAGTGAATCTGTCTTTCATTTGTCTTGATGCCGTTCTAATAAGTTGGAGCCCCCTGTGTTAACGTGGCTCATGTACATCCTCCTGCCTGGTGATCTCCCAGACAGGAGGATGAAAACTCTTCTCCACTGTGATGCGTTTCATCTGCCTCCCTTTCTGAACAGGTTGTGTCTGATGATCACCAGATGGAGCGAGTGAACCAGACGGCTCAGGCCACAAAGGACCGGGCCAAAGAGCTTCAGGACCGGATCAGCTCCACCAAAGAGTCTATAGAGAAGGACAAGGAGAAAACCAAAGAGCTCCTGAAGAGGGTCAAGGACTATCTGCTGGGTCAGCGACAGTAACGCCTTCTCCATTCATTCATTTAAACGATCTGTCCTAAACTGTGTCCACCTTCAGATATCAAAGCATCAGGAGGTCCTTTATTTGAAAGGACCAATGAACATGCAGGTCATGCCCAAACTTAACCTCTGAACTCCCGCCTGAACCGAGAGGATCTTTTTTCCTCACGTCATCACATTTTATTCCAGCATTTTTTTGTTGGGTATTCAACTCATTTCTGTAACTTTTTGGTCATTTTTTTTGTCATTTTTTGTCACATTTTGTTATTTTTTGTCATTTTTTTTGTCAATTTTTTATCAAATTTTTGTCATATTTTTGCCTTTTTTTGTCACATTTTTGTCATTTTTTGTCACATTTTTATCAATTTTTTGTCTTTTTTTTCGTCAATTTATTATCACATTTTTTGTCATTTTTTTGACACATTTTTGTCATTTTTTGTCATTTTTTGTCAATTTTTTATCACATTTTTGTCATTTTTTGTCACATTTTTGTCAATTTCTTGTGACATTTTTGTGACATTTTTGCCTCTTTTTTATCAATGTTTTCTCACTTTTTTGTCACATTTCCATCATCGTTTTCGTCTCAGATCTGTCGCTATTTTCACAGCTTTTTCCCAGAAGCTTTTGGATTGGGGTAAAGCCAAACTGGAGAAACTGTGCTCGGTTCAGGTGGGAGTTAAGGGGTTAATATAGAAGCTGCAGTTACGCGTAAGACCTGAGGTGGCAGTAGTGAGTATAAAAATGACCATCGTGCATTAAGTTATATTACTGTGTTTCTATTACAGTGACAATATATTTAAATTTAGTTTTAGTCTTTTAACGAAAAAGTTGTTTAATTTTAGTGTGTTTAATCTCGGCTAAAATTAAGACGAATTTAAGACTTTCATTTAGTTGATAATATTTTTTATAATCATTTTTAATCAAGGTCCTTTGCCTCATGGACTCCCACAGGAACAAAGAAATTGAAGAATTGAAATGAGGCTCTTTTTTTTTCTTCCTGTAATTTTTATTTAGTGTTATTTCCGTCGACAAAAAAATCTGGATATTTTAGTCATACTTTTAGTTTAAACTCTTAACTCCCACCTGAACGGAACCCATTTTATCCAGTTTGGCTTTACCCCAATCAAAAAGCGTCTTTGGAAAAAAGCACCAAAACAGCTACAAAAAATGAAAAGAAAACAAGGAAGTAAACGCAACAAAAAAGTGACAAAAATTAATAAAAAATGTGACAAAAACTCAGCAAAAAAATGACAAAAATTCAACCAAAAAGTGACAAAAATTTAACAAAACTGACAAAAATTCAACAAAAAAATGACAAAAACTCAACCAAAATATGACAAAAATTCAACAAAAAATTCAACATAAATTCAACAAAAAAATGACAAAAATCCAACAAAAATGTGACAAAAATCCAACAAAAAAATGACAAAATTCAACAAAAAAATGACAAAAATCCAACAAAAATGTGACAAAAATTCAACAAAAAAATGACAAAAATTCAACAAAAATGTGACAAAAATCCAACAAAAAAAATGACAAAAATTCAACAAAAAAGTGATAAAAAATTCAACAAAAATCCAACAAAAAAATGACAAAAATTCAACAAAAAAGTGACAAAAATCCAACAAAAATTCAACAAAAATATGACAAAAATTCATTTAAAAATGTGACAAAAATTCAACAAAAAAATGACAAAAACTCAACAAAAAGTGACAAAAACTCAACAAAAATGTGACCAAAATGAGGCGTTACACAGGCCTATATAACAGCCAAAGAGGACAGAATGCATTTGGTTTAAGCGGGTGGTAAGAGGTTAATAAAAAACCTTTTATTTAGTTTTAGTCCAATTTTAGTTAATATTACTTTGACTAAAATTATGACAATATATTGTAGTCGACGAAATTTACTCTGTTCTATACATGTAATACAAAACATACCTCGGCCTCCGGGCCAGATATAAGTTATTAAATTTTCCTTTTGATGAAATGTAATTCGTTCCATGACAAATACTGAATATACAAGTTTATACCGTTCATCCAAAGGGATTCTCATCAATTTTCAGACATTTTATCTCTTTATCTGCGTCTAAAAGCCTCGTCCAGCCCAAACATCTCCAGTTTGAGCTGTGATTTTCCACTGAATAGTTCTCAACTATTTCAATACTGTTAAGAAATATGGACAGGGTTTACGAAGTCTGCTGCTGGTGCTTGAAGAGCTTTATTTAGTGCATCCATGTTTTCTTATTAGGCCTCGCTCTTCTCTCCGCAGACGACCTGCTCCCCGCGGAGGACGTGGAGAAAATGGCGCGAGCGGTTCTGAACATAAACCTGCCGCGGACGCCGGAGCAGATCCGAGACATGATCCGGGAGCTGACGGAGCTGATCCGCAACATGGCGGACCCGGACCGCGGCCTCCAGGAGCTGGAGGAGAAGGCGAAGGCGGCGGAGGAGCTGGAGGAGCGGGCGCTGGAGCTCAAGTCAGTGGGAAACACTCGGATAAGGAGAGATGAAAGACAGATACATAATATATTACGAAACCTTTCTTTGATTGTTTATTTTGCTTTTCTTGTTCCAGGAATCGGACCAAGGACATCGACGTGAGGAACATCACCAGGGACATTTACGACGCAGAGAAAGCTCAGGACAAAGCCAACGACGATCTGGACCGGGCCAGTCAGGACCGAGACATGGTCCGGGACCGTCTGCAGGAGGTGAACCCCAGCGCCAAACTAATACAGGAGTCACATGCATAACAGGACCTGATGTAAAGCAAAGGTCCTGTTAGCATTTGCAAAACGAGGAGCACGTACTTAAAGGGATGTTTCAGGATGTTTGACACAGGGCCTCATTTTGTAGTTCATGCAGTTCTTATATTTGAAGAGTTTCGTGGCACTAGGCTAGTGCAAGGCTAGTGCATGTCTATGGTATCAGCTAGCCTGCATTAAAAACAGTGTGACCCGCTCCACAGAGCACCTGAGGCAAATCACTGATAACACCAGACTAACCATAAACATGTCTGTGTGTCAAAAAAATGACAAAAAATGACAAAAAAATAACAAAAAAAATTACAAAAAATGACAAAAATTGACAAAAAATTACAAAAAATTACAAAAAAATTACAAAAAATGTGACAAAAAATGTGATTTAAAAATGACAAAAAAATGACAAAAAAATTACAAAAAATGACCAAAAAAATGACCAAAAAAAATACAAAAATATTACAAAAAATGACAAAAAAATGACAAAAAAATGACAAAAAAATGACAAAAAAATTATAAGAAATTACAAAAAATTACAAAAAATGACCAAAAAACGACAAAAAAATGAAAAAAAAATGGAAAAAAAATGGAAAAAAAAGAAAGACAAAAATGACAGAAAAGTTACAAAAATGAGTTACATCCACGTGTCCTGCTAAGGGGCCCCGTGATGACGCTTTCACCCAAATATGGTGTTTTTCCTCCTACGAGACGCTGGAGCGGAAAAGTGGAAGAACGGGCCGAGCATGCGCACTCGTCATTTTTTTGTCAAATTTTTGTCATTTTTCCGTCATTTTTTCGTCATTTTTTCGTCATTTTTTCGTCATTTTTTGTCACTTTTTTGTCATTTTTTGTAGTTTTTTGGTCATTTTTTGTCATTTTTTTGTCATTTTTTCGTCATTTTTCTGTCACATTTTTGTCATTTTTTTGGTCATTTTTTGGTCATTTTTTGTCGATTTTTTGTCGATTTTTTTTTCATTTTTTCGTCATTTTTTCGTCATTTTTTCGTCATTTTTTCGTCATTTTTTCGTCATTTTTTGTCACATTTTTGTCATTTTTTGTCATTTTTTTGTCATTTTTTTGTCATTTTTTGTCATTTTTTAATATCTAATTCCTAGCCTGATTTATTCAGCTTTGAAACCAAAAAAACAGGCGGAATTTGAGTTTTTACAGATGTTTTCACTGATGATTAGTTTATTGAAAAACTAAACAAAATATCCAAAATGCCTCTGAAAAAATCTTAGTCACTAATATGTCAATAACATAAAACCATAACATTTAATCTGGATCAATTCATTATTTTGATTTCCCAAAATATAGGCACTTTTGGCCATTTTAATGCTCAAAATGCCTTATTTTTATGTGAAAACATAAAATGACAGAAAAATGCAACACATTTTTTTCTCATATTTATATCTGTGATGTTCAGCAAAAGTTTCAAATTGACGTCTCTACATTTATCTGTGTCTCGCCTTAAAAGTCCTTACATTTGAGCAGCTTCAGCTTCATGGTTGTATAAGCTACGCGGCGGCGGAGTGATCTGCTAGAAAATAGTCCCTCAAAATGCGATCATTCATGTGATGCAGGTCAGTTATATTCCAAACATGACTCTGAGACAATATGTCAACAAAGTATCCATTATTTATATTTTGTCGCAGATAATATCGGCATTTTGGACCTGCCTTCATTTATATGCAAACATAAAATCACAGAAGATTAAAAATGTTTTCAGTAATCCACAGCAAATGTTTCAGACTGATATCTACAGAGGGCGTTACTCTGTGTGTGTTTCAGATGAACGACAAACTGAGCGAGGCGGAGGCGAAGCTCATGGACCGGCGTGTGGAGGATCTGCAGGACGAGATCGACGCCGTGAAGAAGAAAACGGAGCAGAACCGAGACCAGGCGGCTCGAGCCCGAGACCGGGCGGCTCGAGTCCTGGACGAGGCCGAGGCCGAGGCCGAGCCCAGCAGAGGAGACGGGGCTTCGTCAGGCGGGGTAATCTGCTGCTTTTTACAGCCACACTAGAGGGCGCTGCTGCTCATATATATGTGTATTAGTATTCCTCGTCTCTTACAATAATAATTCTCTCATTTGGGCTGAAGGCTTGAGGACAGGACACGTTTGAGTTGTTTTTATGCCTTTTCACAAACGTTAATGTCTGGGTTGTTTCTCTAATGAGAGTTTTCCTTTAGTCACTGCCTTAAACAAAACACACTGATCTGACAAAGACAGATGTTAGCTTCTATTTGAGCCGTTTTAGAGCTAACATGCTAAAGCCCTTTGTTTGCTAGCTTTACTTGTCATATGGGGTAAAACATGGTGGGACATTTTTGATCACTTTATTTTAACATTAGCTTTAGAGGCCGTTTGTTTGGGTCATTTTAGTGAATTTGTACATTTTACAACTCATAAGTTCAAATGAGTGCGACTGTTTTAAAACATAATGTGTTCTTTTATCTCAAAAAGCAAAAACGTTACAAAGGTTTATCAAATTTCAAGTTCAACAACAAAAGCTCCATTAAAAAAAATAGTGACAACCAACCCCCCCCAGTGACGACCTCCCCCGCATGTGGGGCACGTTGTCACTGTCGGTTTAGTTGTGCTTGACGGTTAATAACTATTAATCACATTATGATAGGGAAAGGGAGTGAGGTCTCCTTCAGGTCATGGGTTCAAGCTTTAATGCAGGTCTGACTCTTGTGGGATTTTCTGTTGATGTTTGCTGTTTAGAGGTAATATCGGATGTGTGTCAGCGTCCGCCAGGGCTGGACCGGCCATCGGGAGATTCGGGAGTTTTCCCGGTGGGCCGACGTACTTTTGGGCCGGTCAGATCGAGATAAGGCCCGTTTTACCTTTCACCGGCCCACAGTTAACGGGAAAAGCCATCAGAATCTCTATCATTACACCGGTACAATTACACAACTCCTCCACTAGAGGGATGTGACGCCCTCTGGTGGCCTTTCTTGAGTCATGGTTCAGATAATCTGGTATAATGAGCGATGAGCCTCTGGGACATAACACTCATGCCCCTCACACTGTGAATATCAGAGAAAATAGTTTATTGTAACTCCCTCCAGGACCCACAGAACCTCAGACCTCTATTTTTATACATTTTAGACAAATGTTTGCAAAGAAGTGCATGCTGGGAGTTGTCAGGTGACTCGTCGTCAGCGCAGTTTGTAAATCTTCTAGTTTCCATTGAAAGGATTTAAAATGTTTGTCCTTTTTGTGACTTCTGTTCTCACTCCAAACCTCTGTAACTCTGTGGTGAGTTTTACCGTTTCATCTTAAACCTACAGTGGGATAGTTTGTTTTGTTTTGAGAAGTTTATTTGTGTCACGAGAGGAACTTCATTAACGGAACTCACATTTTAAGATTGTTTAGAAGTTTTACAAAAGTTCCTTCAAACTGTAAATGACAAGATGAAAGTGTTGAGTCTCTGAGGCGTGAGCCTGAATTCAGCAGAAACAAAATGTAACTATTGTCCTCGATTCGTAGCTTATACTGTTTTAGTTCAAGCAAAGGGTTTATTGTTTTGCTCATCACCTCGACTATTGCGTTGAATATGCCAGTTTTTGGGCCGTTCTTGCCCCACAAGTCCTGGGCCGATTTTTTTCTGCCAGTCCAGCCCTGGCGTCCGCCATGATAAGAAGCATCCGAATAGGTCTGTCATTTAGGAATTAGGGAAAGGAGCCTGTATGCTAACTATCATACCTGCTTTAGCATAGGGGCCGATTAGGAGGTATGTGCCATCCCATAAGCCACCAATCCCCCTGTAGCGATTTCAAACTACCCCCCATTCACCTTACTCGATTTCAAATTACCCCCGGGGGAAACCTGAAACTAAGGGCTAAGGTAAGGTTAGACTCCACTATCCTTAAAGGGACTATACAGAGTTTAAAAATGTTAAAACTAAGTATGTTCCTCCACCTACATGTTCCAGCCTAGTCTTAATGTGTAGAATGAGCCCAGACCTGTTCACCACTATCCTTAAGGCCGGGGTCGGTAACGTCAGAACCTCTGGCCCCCAAGATGATTTTGAGAAATATTATTATGCAAATAAGGGATCAAATACCTACATCCCACTTGGTCGTATATAAAACAGTGATTCTCAACTGGGGGGTCAGGACTCAACAGTGGGATCGCAAACATATAGGGAACGTTTTTTCAATATTTTCCATCTGAAACGACACGGAAACACACCGGAGTCTGGAGTTAAAGTTAGTATTATTGGGTTGTTTTGATCATAATTTCAGCCTTAACAGCAAATCTACGGCTTGATCAATAAAAACGTGCGGTAAATACAATGTTTTATAAGATATATGGCAAGTTACAGGGTCGCAGCTTGTCATTAAGGTAACGGTGGATCCACTTTAGAACCACTGATGTAAAACAGTGGTTCTTAACTTAAAGCTACAGTAGTGCGGTTCGGCCCTTGGTGTTTTGGCGATGCCGACCCCTGCCTTAAGGGTAGGGCTAAGCTAAGGTTAGGGTTAGTTCTAGTAGGGGAAATGGCCCCCACTCCGACAAAAAGACCTCAGTGTCGGAATGGCAGTGAGCCCTTTTCATCTGTGGTTTTCAACAGCGGTTCCTGTAAGTATTTCGATACTGGACGAAGAAAGCAGTGAAAGCAGCTGAGAGCGGGATAATCGTTTATCCTGTTAAAGACGACACATGACCTCAGTAAACGCTCGTGTCTCTTCATGGTTTACACCCCGGCAGACATCGCGGGCTGTTTGTTCTTTAGTCCTGTGGAGACTAAAACAGCCTTGGTCAGAAACTCCCTGAAGAATCATGTTTGTTCTTCACAGGGCCTGAAGGAAGTTCTGGATAAGTTTGACCTCCTGAAGCAGAAAAAGTCGACCCAGACGGATGACAGTGAAGCAGCGAAACGTCTGGAGGAGATAAAGAAAGAAGCGGAGGCGCTGAAGAAGGAGATGGAGGACAAGCTGCAGCAGATGGAAGGTAACTCGCAGGGCCGGACTGGGACTGAAAACCAGCCCTGGACTCTGGTCAGTCTGGCCCAAATGAGCGTAAATGTGACACTTCCACAAATACACATGTGAACCTCTGACCCCCCGCCTTAACCCAGAGCATTTTCTCCAGTTCGGCTTTGCCCAAATCTAAAAGCTTCTTGACTGGAGAGCAACACTGTGACGCCTCATTTGAAAGCGAAAATCTAGAAAAGTGACGGTAACTTTTTGACACGTTGTCGCTGCATTTTTGTCATGTTTTTGTTGCTTTTTCATTTCTTTTTTGTGGCTTTTTTGGCGTGTTTTCGTCTCTTGTTTTTCGGGGTTTTTTTCATGTTATTGTTTTTTTTTTCATCGCTTTTTTCATCGCTTTGTCGTCACGTTTTCGTCACATTTTGTTGTGTTTTTGTCACTTTTTTGTCACTTTTTTGTTGCTTTTTTGTTGCTTTTCCAGCGCATTTTTGTTTTTGGATGCTTTCCTTTTAACCCCTTAACTCCCGCCTGAACCGAGCACATTTTCTCCAGTTTGGCTTTACCCCAATCCAAAAGCTTCTGGAAAAAAGCTGTGAAAAAAGCAACAAAACTGAGACAAAAACAATGATGGAAATGTGATGAAAATGTATGAAAAAATGGCAAAAAAAATGACAAAAATTAACAAAAAAATGACAAAAAATTAACAAAAAAAATGACTAAAATTATATGGAAAAATGACAAAAAATATGACAAAAAAGTGACAAAAACTTTATAAAAAATTAACAAAAAAATGACAAAAAATTGATAAAAAATTGACCAAAAAATGACAAAAATGTGACGAAAACGTGACGACAAAGCGATGAAAAAACAACAATAACCCGAAAAACAAGAGACGAAAACACAACGAAAAAGTAACAAAAAAGTGACAAAACGTTGCAGTGTTGCTCTAAAAATGAGTTGAATACCCAACAAAAAAATGATGGGAAAAAAATGTGCTGACGTGAGGAAAAAGATCCTCTCGGTTCAGGCGGGAGTTCAGAGGTTGAGCTTTTAGATTTGGGTAAAGCTCGGTCTCGCCCGGGGGTAAGGCTAAGGTAAAGTGAGAGGCGGGACCGGTGGCCCCTCTGTGTCTCTTCCAGAATACAGGACACATGGCCAGTCCGCCCCTGGATGTTACAAAACTTTAGGGCCGTTTTCTCAGAATGAGGTTTTCTTTCCACTCATGCAACATCTCCGTCTTTAGCAGCTTCTACAGGCTCCACACTTCCCAGTGTTAGACTCAGTGGGGCAGATGTTCCACCTGGCGCAAGGACAGGGCTGCTCCACATGATAGAAGGCGTTATCTTGCTCTCACTGGTGAGCGGGGGAGGACAGACATTGACTGAGGAGTGGTTTAGGCTAGGGCTGTGCAATTAATCGAAATTCGATTACGATTTCGATTACAACAGTTTTCGATTACAAAATTAGCATAATCGCAAAAAATCGATTATAATTTTTTATTTTATATTTATTTTTTAATTGTTTTTTTTTTTTTTTTGTCACTTTTTTGCTGGATTTTTGTCTTTTTTTCTGCTGGATTTTTGTCTTTCTTTGCTGGATTTTTGTCACTTTTTTGATGAATTTTTGTCACTTTTTTGCTGGATTTTTGTCACTTTTTTGCTGGATTTTTGTCATTTTTTTGATGGATTTTTGTCATTTTTTGCTGGATTTTTGTCATTTTTTTGATGGATTTTTGTAATTTTTTGCTGGATTTTTGTAATTTTTTGCTGGATTTTTGTCATTTTTTGCTGGATTTTTGTCACTTTTTTGATGGATTTTTGTCACTTTTTTGATGGATTTTTGTCACTTTTTTGATGAATTTTTGTCACTTTTTTGATGGATTTTTGTCACTTTTTTGATGGATTTTTGTCATTTTTTGCTGGATTTTTGTCACTTTTTTGATGAATTTTTGTCATTTTTTTGATGGATTTTTGTCACTTTTTTGATGGATTTTTGTCACTTTTTTAATGGATTTTTGTCATTTTTTGCTGGATTTTTGTCATTTTTTGCTGGATTTTTGTCACTTTTTTGATGGATTTTTGTCAATTTTTGCTGGATTTTTGTCATTTTTTGCTGGATTTTTGTCACTTTTTTGATGGATTTTTGTCTTTTTTCTGCTGGAATTTTGTCATTTTTTTGATGGATTTTTTTTAAAGGCAACAAATAATCGTTTGAATAATCGTGATTTCAATTATGACAAAAATAATCGTGATTATTATTTTTTCAATAATCGAGCAGCCCTACCATGAGTGTTTGTCCATATAATTAGGGCATAAAATCAAATACAAAATGAACTTGTAATCCGTGTTTTCCTCGTGTTTCTGCAGCCGAGGTTTGGAAACGCCATCTGTAAACGTGTGTATTTCCCCCGTACGCTGTGGTGACTGTGTTTCCGTGTCTCAGACCTGGAGCAGTGGATGGAGGTGCTGGACAAAGACGGCCAGGACAAAGCGGCAGAGGTGGAGGAGCTGCTGAAGAAGGCGGCCGCTCTGAGGGACGACATCAGCCGGCGAGCGGAGAACTACGTCAAGTGCACCTGAGACCACGCTCGAACTCCAACTATGAACCGACAACAGTGTATTCCTCATGATTAACGCAGGCAGATCAGATGTTTTCTTCTCACGCTCGTTTTCTTGTGGAAAAGTAGAGACACTACAGGCAAACGTCTACATTTAGCAAACAACAACTGTATGACCTAATCTTCACTACAAGGCGGGAAATGGCTGCACTGATTCAATGTTTCTCCATAGATTTACTTCAGAGATGGTCAATTCAAGGGTCATTTTCGCAGTATGTATTTTAGGCCATGTGGATTTTCTTACATTTCTCCCAAAAAAGGTCCTAAAATGTGGTCGGATCTTTATTGTGTCTGCTTAAACTAATCCCACCCAAACGTTTTATAATATTTCATCATATTTTCATTGGCCATAACATGTAAACATTCACAGGACAGGGTGTAATAAGTAAGTGCACCCCCCGAATCTCACTCCCGATCTCCCATCTCCCGAATCTCTCATTTTCTCCATTTTGATTTTCTCATTTTACTCAATAAATGCCTTATTATTATGAAAGAACCTGTTTCCTCGCGTTTAGGTCAGTGATTCCCCACATTTCTCCTGCAGCGTCTGGCCTGAAGTTGTTCTGTTCATACAAACGTCACAACTCGTATATTTACTCGACTTGAACACTGACTTTTACAGGTCATCAGCGGCGGACTGGGACTGAAAAACAGCCCTGGACCCGCCTTAACCTCTTACCCCCCGCCTAAACCAAAAGCATTCTCTCCTCTTTGCCATTGTCGTCACTCTTTGTTTCCCTTATGTGTTTTTGTCACTTTTTCATTACTTTTTTGCTGTTCTTTTGTCACATTTTCGCTGGATTTTTGTCTTTTTTTTGGTGGATTTTTGTCACTTTTTTGGTGGATTTTTTTCTTTTTTTTGCTGGATTTTTGTTATTTTTTTGCTGGATTTTTGTCTTTTTTTTTGCTGGATTTTTGTCATTTTTTTGCTGGATTTTTGTCATTTTTTTGCTGGATTTTTGTCATTTTTTTGCTGGATTTTTGTCTTTTTTTTGCTGGATTTTTGTCATTTTTTTGCTGGATTTTTGTCAATTTTTTTGCTGGATTTTTGTAATTTTTTTGCTGGATTTTTGTCTTTTTTTTGCTGGATTTTTGTCAATTTTTTTGCTGGATTTTTTCATTTTTTTTGCTGGATTTTTGTCATTTTTTTTGATGGATTTTTGTCTTTTTTTTGCTGGATTTTTGTTATTTTTTTGCTGGATTTTTTTCACTTTTTTGCTGGTTTTTTGTTGAGTTTTTGTCACGTTTTTATTGTGTTTTTGTCACGTTTTTTCTCTCATTTCTTGTCACGTTTTTGTGGCCTTTTCGTTGCTTTGTCGTCGTGTTTTCGTCGACTTTTCACCATTTTTCGTCGCTTTTCGTGTTGCTTTTCCAGCACATTTTTGTTTTCTTTCCCTCCTCTTTTCGTCGCTAATTTGATGCTTTTCTTTTCAGCTTTTAGATTTGGGTAAAGCTCGGTTAAGGCGGGACCGGTGGCCACTGGAGGACAATGTGGAAGCCGCAGTAACACGTGGTTGTAGGTAGAGGGCAGTCAAGCAGAAGAAACACTTCCAACCAAAACCTCAGTGAAGCTTCAAAGTGACTCAGTTCTTCTCTCAGTTATATTATTTTAAAAACTGTTTAGTTAAATACTGTCTGTGCTTCTCACCTGTAAACTGGAGCTAAAGGAGTTTTATTTCCTCTTCACACATGTTTTTGTTTTCATAAGCTACATGATCCCGGTGCTATTGTTACTCGTCGTACTTTAACTGTTGTTTTAAAGTCGTTCTTCTCCAAATGAAATAAAGTTTTCTATATATTTTCTATTTGCTGTTCTGTTCATAAATCATGATACGTTTCTAACACATGTTCACGGCTCCTTCCTGCTTCAACAAATGGCCTCCACGCCTCTGTGTTTACCTGGAGCAGATACTTTAGTGTGGAAAAACGATTATTTTAGTCATAATTGAAATCACGATTATTCAAATGATTATTTATCTTTTATTGTATCTTTATTTGATTCATGTATTAATCAAAAACGATGCTGATATTTTCTGTTTTCTGAACAGTCATAAAAGTACAAATGATTTCAAGTTTGCCTGGATTAAGGAGAGGTCTCTGTTTCACACCTGCCCCCTGCTGGCCGGCCCTCACACCTGCGCAAGCAAACTGAGCAGCGCGGCCTGATGACATCATCACACAGCGCCGTTTGTTTTCATGTCGGACAAAAGCCTGAGCCGTGGCACGAGAAAAGCGAAGGGAAAATAATCCCAGCGCCGTGAATTAAAGCAAGTCTGCTTTGCCAAAAAAAAAAAAAAATTGAGAAAAAAAAATGTGAAAAGAAAAAAAACAAATATTGAAAAAAATAATAAAAAGAAAAAATAGGAAAAAATTTGGAGAAAAAAAATTGAATAAAAAATGGGAATGTGATTATACTAATGTTATAATCGTTTAGTGCAGTGGTTCTCAACCTAGGGGTCGCCAGATCATGTAGATAACATATACATATTTTTATTAGCAAATATTATAATATTTTATTGTCCCAAGTGTGTGCTGTGATACCAGAGTGCCAGTATGTGTTCGTCATTTGATGAATTTCATTTTAGCCATTTGTTTTTTTCTTTGTTTTTTCAGAATTATGTCACGAACCCCTTTAACCTCTTAACTCCCGCCTGAACCGAGAGGATCTTTTTCCTCACGTCACCAGATTTTTTTTCCATCATTTGTTTTTGTTGGGTTTTCAACTCATTTATGTAACTTTTTTGTCATTTTTTGGCCATTTTTTGTCACATTTTTGTCAATTTCTTGTGACATTTTTGTGACATTTTTTCCACTTTTTCATCAATGTTTTTCTCATTTTTTTGTCACATTTTTGTCACATTTTGTCGTTTTTTTGTCGTTTTTTTGTCATTTTTTTGTCATTTTTTGTCACATTTTGTCATTTTTTTGTAAATTTTTTATCACATTTTGTCACATTTTTGTCTATTTGTTTCAATTTCTTGTGACATTTTTGTGACATTTTTTCCACTTTTTCGACCATTTTTTCTCACTTTTTTGTCACATTTCCATCCTTGTTTTCGTCTCAGTTTTGTCGCTATTTTCTCACCTTTTTCCCCAGAAGCTTTTGGATTGGGGTAAAGCCAAACTGGAGAAAATGTGCTCGGTTCAGGTGGGAGTTAAGGGGTTAACAGTTATAATGGGGTCGCGGCTCCAAAAGGTTGAGAACCACAGGTTAAGTGTAGTAATCGAAATCGTAATCAAATTTTGATTAATTGCACAGCCCGGTTTCCTTCCACAAACCAAGTCTCTATTTTCTAAAGGGAAACACTTTTTTATTTCATATTTTCAAGCTTTGGGCCAATATATGAACATATGAACTTTGACCTGGTAACAATAAAACAAATGTTCACAATAACATGTTTATTTACTGCACAGATTCAGTGTTTTCATACTCGGACAATTGTAATTTCAAGAACCATTTTCTCAGCTTGTAAAAAAGCTCTTTTACGCTCTCGTTTGCTTCTCGGGTCTGCGGAACTTCCACTTCTCAAGAACCATTTTTCTCACATTGTGGTAACCAGGGCCGGACGGGGACTGAAACAGGGCCCCGGGCTCTGACCAGTAAATGCAGCACTTCCACACAGACACGTGTGAACCTCTGACCCCCGTCTTAACCCAGAGCATTTCCTCCAGTTCGGTTTTACCCAAATCTAAAAGCTTCACCACTGGAGAGCAACAGCATGACACCTCATTTGAAAACAAAGACCTACAAAAGTGATTGTGCCTTTTGTTACATTGTTGCAGCGTGTTTTTGTTGTTTCTTCATTACTTTTTTTGTGGCTTTTTGTCGTGTTTTCGTCACTTTTTTGTCACATTTGTGTTGCTTTTCTGGCTCACTCGTTGCTATTTTGATGCTTTGCTTTTAAGCTCTTAGATTTGGGTAAAGCTCGGTTATGGCGGGGTTTAAGAGCTTAAGGAGAACATTTAAACCGGTGGCCCGAGAGCCAGTGGCCCTTCTGAGATCTTCCAGAATGGACATATGAACCCAGTGCAGTTTCTTCTTGGAACAAACGTCAACAACGAACATGAGGGGGAAAACGCAACAAAAAAGTCACCCAAAAGAAGCGACAAAAGAGTGACAAAAACATGCCAGAAAAGCAACAATAATACAACAAAAAAAGTGACTAAAGAGTGACAAAAAGGTGACAAACACACGGCGAAACCACGACAACAAAGCAACAAAAAAAGAAACCAAAACAGTACAAAAAGAGACAAGAGTAACAGCTCCTAAAATGCAGAAAATACTGCCAAAGATTTCTTCATTTCCTGGTGAAACCCCATTGAAAAACAGAAAAACAAAGAGTGAATTCCTGCAAAAATGTGTTTACTTTCAATCAAATAAATCACATCTCTTGTTTGTGTTACTGGATCCTCTTTAATCTTCTTTTCTGTGAGAGATTATCGACTTGATTATCGACTTGATTATTCCTGAAGTTTCCCACTTTGCCGTCCCTTGTCCTCGCTCCTGGGGGGTTCCTCTCGAGTCCACACCTAAAGCTTTCTTTGTAGCCGCAGGTGAGAGGTTTTATCCGAGGTTTGCCCCGGGGGGAGGTGTGTGTCCGAGGGGGGGGGAGAGGAATGCCTTTGTCCTGGTAAAGCCTTAAGGCCGAGGTGGAGGAGCCGGGCTTTTAATTCAGATTCCCACAAAATGGACGAGGCCGGGCCTGGATTAGCCGGAAACGGGAGCTCGAGGACTTTTAGACTGAAGTGTTTTTTTACAGAGACGCCGTTCACTGAAATAGTAAAGTCTTTTAGAGCCTTGTTTTTAATCCAGTTTTAGCCTTTGCTCAGCCTTTGTCGGACCTGTTTGCTCTTGGTTTAGAAAGTGCAGGCTTTAGTTTAGGTTTAGGGAAGGTTTACTTTAGAGGCTCTCAGGGGCGGACTGGCCTTATGTCCTGTGTTCTGGAAGAGCACAGAGGGGCCACCGGCTCCAGGGCCACCGGTCTGGCCTCTCACTTTACCTTATACCCTCACCCCCGGGCGAAACAGAGCTTTAGCCAAATCTAAAAGCTGAACCTCTTAACTCCCGCCTGAACCGAGAGGATCTTTTTCCTCACGTCATCACATTTTTTTTCCATCATTTTTTTGTTGGGTTTTCAACTCATTTTTGTAACTCATTTTTTTTGTCATTCATGGTCACATTTTTGTCATTTTTTCGTCTAATTGTTGTCATTTTTTGGTCAAATTTTTATCAAATTTTTGTCACATTTTTTGGAATTTTTGTGTAATTTTTTCTCGTTTTTTTTATCAGATTTTTGTGACATTTTTGTAATTTTTCCATCATTTTTTGGTAAAATTTTTGTAATTTTTTGTTCAAATTTTTTATCAAATTTCTGTCTTTTTTTTGTCACATTTGTCAATTTTTAGTCTTTTTTTGTCACATTTTTGTCATTTTTTCATCATTTTTTGGTCAAATTTTTATCAAATTTTTTTTTCTTTTTTTGTCCTTTTTTGTCACATTTTCATCATTTTTTCTTCAATTTTTTATCAAATTTTTGTCACATTTTCATCATTTTTTGGGTCATTTTTTGTCTGTTTTTGTCACATTTTTGTCATTTTGTCATGATTTTTTGGTCAAATTTTTTTCTTTTTTTTTTTTCTTTTTTTGTCATATTTGTAAATTTTTTTGTCTTTTTTCGTCAATTTCTTGTGGCATTTTTGCCACTTTTTCATCCATTTTTCGTCACTTTTTTCTCACATTTCCATCATTGTTTTCGTCTCAGTTTTGTCTCTATTTTCACACCTTTTTCCCAGAAGCTTTTGGATTGGGGTAAAGCCAAACTGGAGAAAATGTGCTCGGTCCCTGTGGGAGTTAAGGGGTTAAAACATTCCATCTATGTTTTTCCATCTATTGAGTGAATTGTTACCGGGTGTCGCTTTAAGATTGACAATAAAAACAGTTAAAACTCGTCAGGTCTGTGGCCGGGTCTGAGTTACACATTCACCGCCGTTAATGAGAAGCTGGAGGAGGTTTTTGGACAAAGGCAGGGTTTGAAGAGACGTGAGTCCAGTCAGGTGGGACGAGGCGGACCTTCAAAATAAAAGTCCTTCTCATAAATACTTCCAACTCTAAAGCAGAAAAATGACCCAAGTGCAGAACTACCTCCTCAAACACCACACAAGCAGAAATAAACATGGCATAACCCAGTTTACTGTACTTTAAAGGAACAGGCCACAGTTCCTCCACACTGAGATATGTTCTTACCTGAGCTTAGACGAGTTGATCCGTACCTGTCTGGTCTTTGTGCTCGTGGAAGAGCTTGGTCACTTCTAACTTCACCCTTGTTTGGAGCTATAGGAATATGCTGGGAGAGGCCAAATGCTAACAACATCTTTGGTTGTTTTGCATGACTGAGGGCACACACAAAGACCAGAAATTGATGAAAAAATGACCAAAATGTGACAAAAAAATGACCAAAATGTGACAAAAAAATGACAAAAATGTGATAAAAAAATGACCAAAAAATGACAAAAAAGTGACAAAAAAATGAGACAAAAATGAGACAAAAATGTGACAAAAAAATGACAAAAATGTGATAAAAAAATGACAAAAAAATGACAAAAAAGTGACAAAAAAATGACAAAAATGTGACAAAAATGTGACAAAAATGTGACAAAAAATGACAAAAAAATGACAAAAAAGTGACAAAAAAGTGACAAAAATGTGACAAAAAAGTGACAAAAATGTGACAAAAAAATGTCAAAAATGTGACAAAAAAATTACAAATATGTGAAAAAAAGACAAAAAAAATTACACAAATTTAAAAAAAAAAAATGACAAAAAAAATGACAAAAAAAATTACAAAAAATTACAAAAAAATGACAAAAATGTCACAAAAAAATGACAAAAAAGTTACAAAAATGAGTTGAAAACCCAACAAAAAAATGATGGAAAAGAATCTGCTGACGTGAGGAAAAAGATCCTCTCGGTTCAGGCGGGAGTTAAGAGGTTAATAAACTTTAACTTTTCCTAAGTCACAAACTCACCTTCTTTCCAAGCGTAACTCGGGCTTTTATTGTGAAGGCCCGCCCAGATGTGCTCTTTTGTTGTGAAAGGGGCGTGTCTGGCCGCGTTGGGGCCTCAGGGGTCCTCGCAGGTCCCTCACACCGCGCGCAGAGCAGCTCAAGGCGGACACCGGAGCAGCAGCAGCCGTGCGTCCCGGGAAGAGCAGCTCATCTTCGGCTTAGTTTCAGACCCAGACGGAGCATCATGTTCAGGCCGCTGCGGCGCGCGCTCCTCCTCGGTAAGTTTATCCACTTTTACGCACAAAGAACCAGCGCGGGTTCAAAGTGTTTCCAACTGCAAACACACGCGATGCAAGTCTGTTTTTATTCTGCTTTTCCACCGTGGAATCCGCACAAAAGGTGAGGGGGGGTTTGGGGAGTCTCAGGCTGCGGACCGCGGCCGGACTGAGGCTCGGGATGAAGAGAAGAAGCTCCGCATTGACCAGTGAAGGGGAAACAAAAAACATGGCTTCAAATATCGATAAGAAGGAAAACAAAGAATGAAACTTAAACTTTCATGAGGAGATTTAACCTCTTAACTCCCGCCTGAACCGAGAGGATCTTTTTCCTCACGTCAGCACAACTTTTTTGTCATTTTTTAATCAAATTTTTGTCATTTTTAGTCAAATGTTTGTAATTTTTTGTCAAATTTTTTTTATCATATTTTTGTAATTATTTGTGTCACATTTTTATCAATTTTTTGTCACTTTTTTGCCATTTTTTTGTCATTTTTTGTGACTTTTTTGTCATTTTTTTGTCACTTTTTTGTCACTTTTTTATCATTTTTTTTGTCATTTTTTTGTCACTTTTTTGTCACTTTTTTGTCATTTTTTTGTCACTTTTTTGTCATTTTTTTGTCATTTTTTATAATTTTTTTTGTCATTTTTTTGTCACTTTTTTATCATTTTTTTGTCACTTTTTTATCATTTTTTTTGTCATTTTTTTGTCACTTTTTTTTTATTTTTTTGTCACTTTTTTGTCATTTTTTTGTCACTTTTTTTAATCATTTTTTTGTCACATTTTTGTCATTTTTTTGTCACATTTTTGTCATTTTTTTATCACTTTTTAATCATTTTTTTGTCCTTTTTTGTCACTTTTTTGTCACATTTTTATCATTTTTTTGTCCTTTTTTTGTCACTTTTTTTATCACTTTTTTGTCACTTTTTTGTCATTTTTTGGTCACATTTTTATCATTTTTTTGTCTTTTTTTGTCACTTTTTTGTCACATTTTTATAATTTCTTTGTCATTTTTTAATCACTTTTTTATCACTTTTTTATCATTTTTTTGTCCTTTTTTTGTCACTTTTTTAATCACTTTTTTATCACTTTTTTATCATTTTTTTTGTCCTTTTTTTGTCACTTTTTTTATCACTTTTTTGTCACTTTTTTGTAATTTTTGTGTCATTTTTGCCACTTTTTCATCAACTTTTCATCACTTTTTGTCAATGTTTTCTCACTTTTTTGCCACATTTCCATCATTGTTTTCGTCTCAGTTCTAGCACTATCTTCACACCTTTTTTCCAGAAGCTTTTGGATTGGGGTAAAGCCAAACTGGCTTCACCACAGCAACAACGCGAGGAAAAAGATCAGTTTTGTGGGTCTTAGCTTTCAAATGAGGCGTTACACAGGCCTATATAATAACCTAAGAGGACAGAATGCCTTTGGTTCAGGCGGGTGTAAGAGGTTCAGGTATTAGAAAGTATCACATAATGACAAAATGTAACAATACTGAGACAAAAAGTGACAATAGTGGAAAACATGATGTATAATGCAGTTCATAAGGAGCTTCCTCGTTTATAAAGGTCATGTTTGATGGGACTGGTCTGAACCCAGTACTGGGAATGCGCTCGAGCTGTAGCTGAAATGCCGTTATCTCTGCAGAGTCGTGTGAAAAACCTCCCGTGAAACAAAACTGCTACAATCTGTGTCATGGGAAAGACTTTTAATCATCCAGGAAACATCCACTGGAAATATATGTGGATCTGCAGAAGCTTCTTGTTGCAGTTCAGAGCATTGTTAGAGGGGTTTTAAACGGCTACTTCCACTACAAACATGTGTAATCTGGAGCAGCACATCTGTCTCTACCAGCTTAATGTTTTGTACGTGTGAAGATTAACCTCTCGCCTTAATCGAGCACATTTTCTCCAGTTTAGCTTTACCCCCAGTCCAAAAGCTTCTGGGAAAAAGCTGTGAAAAAGCAACAAAACTGAGACGAAAACAATGGTGGAAATGTGACAAAAAAGTGACGAAAACATTGATAAAAAAGTGATGAAAAATTGATGAAAAAGTGGCAAAAATGTCACAAAAATGTGACAAAAAATGACAAAAAATGTGACAAAAAATGACAAAAATGTGACAAAAAATGGATTAAAAACTGACGAAAAAATGACAAAAATGAGGTAAAAATGTGACAAAAAAATAACAAAAATGTGACAAAAAAAATGACAGAAAAATGACAGAAATGTGACCAAAAAATGACAAAAAATTGATAAAAAATGACAAAAACAAATGACAAAAAAGTTACAAAAATGAGTTGAAAACCCAACAAAAACATGATGGAAAAGAATCTGCTGACGTGAGGAAAAAGATCCTCTCTGTTCAGGCGGGAGTTAAAAGCTTTTAACCTCTTGCCTTAACCGAGCGCATGTTCCTCAGTTCTTTAGTCTAAAACCTTCCCGACTGGAGCTTGTGCTGTTCCCACTTTTTTGTCGCTCTTTTGTGCCTTTTTTCATTGCATTTTTGCCACATTTTTGTCAGTTTTTGCCACTTGTTTTCCTGCACTTTCATTGCTTTGTTGTGTTTTTTTTTCCATTGCATTTTAGTCACATTTTTTTGTCACATCCTGAAACATCCCTTTAAGAGGTTAGAGGGCGATATACGGCTTAGGGCTTCTTACCAAGTCACAAAGCTCTTCTCTCATCAAAAAGCAGACCTGGAGCCGTGTTTTGACTCCCACTCGCTCATCTTTAAGTAATCTCTGAATCTTCTCCAGGGGCTTTTCTTCAGTGGCTCCTGTAGAAGCTCCTCCCGACTCCTCGATCTCATGTCTTTGTTTGTCTTTATCTAAAGCAGTGCAGGGAAGGGTTAAAGGACGAGGGCCGGTGCCGTTACTTTTTCATTTGATACTTTAACGATACTTGGTTTACGATATACCGATGCCTAAGCGATACTTTTACTTATACCTGTACTACAATATCTGTATATAAGCTAAGAACTGCAAAACTCGTCGAAACTGATCTTTTTCCTCACATTGTCACTTTTTTTGAATTGTTTTCGTCACTTTTTTGTCACTTTTTCATCACTTTTCTGTCACTCTTTTTGTGGCTTTTTTCTTGCATATTTGTCACTTTTACGTCACTTTTTTGTCATTTTTTTGTCATATTTTTGTTGCATTTTAGTCAATTTTTGTCAATTTTTCGGCATTTTTTGTTAGTTTTTGTCACATTTGTGTTCCTCTTTTTGTGGCTTTTTTCTTTCATATTTGTCACTTTTTTGGTAATTTTTTTGTTGAATTTTAGTCATTTTTTGTCATGTGTTTATTGCCTTTTTTGTCACTTTTTCATCACTTTTCTGTTATTTTTTTGTGGTTTTTTTCTTTCATATTTGTCACTTTTACGTCACTTTTTTGTCATTTTTTTTGTCCATTTTTCCTCATGTGTTTATTGCCTTTTTTGTCACTTTTTTGTTAGTTTTAGTCACATTTCTGTTGCTCTTTTGTGGCTTTTTTCTTTCATATTTGTCATTTTTCTTTCACTTTTTTGTCATTTTTTTTATCATTTTTTTTGTTGCATTTTAGTCCATTTTTAGTCAATTTTTCGTCATGTGTTTATTACCTTTTATGTCATTTTTTTGTTAGTTTTAGTCACATTTCTGTTGCTCTTTTGTGACTTTTTTCTTGCATGTTTTTTTCATTTTTATGTCACTTTTTTTGAAATTTTTTAGTTGCATTTTAGTCCATTTTTCATCACTTTTTTGTGGCTTTTTTCTTTCATATTTGTCACTTTTAAGTCAATTTTTTGTCAATTTTTCGTCATGTGTTTATAGCCTTTTTTGTCACTTTTTTCGTTAGTTTTAGTCACATTTGTGTTCCTCTTTTGTGGCTTTTTTCTTTCATATTTGTCCCTTTTATGTTACTTTTTATGTCATTTTTTTTGTAATTTTTTAGTTGCATTTTAGTCAATTTTTGTCAATTTTTCGTCATGTGTTTATTGCCTTTTTTGTCACTTTTTTTGTAATTTTTTAGTTGCTTTTTTCTTGCATATTTGTCGCTTTTATGTCACTTTTTTTGGTCATTTTTTTTGTTGAATTTTAGTGAATTTTTTGTCACTTTTTTGTCATTTTTTGTTAGTTTTAGTCACATTTGTGTTGCTCTTTTGTGGCTTTTTTCTTTCATATTTGTCACTTTTTGGTCATTTTTTGGGTCATTTTTTAGTTGAATTTTAGTCCATTTTTTGTCATGTGTTTATTGCCTTTTTTGTCACTTTTTCATCACTTTTCTGTTATTTTTTTGTGGCTTTTTTCTTTCATATTTGTCACTTTTACGTCACTTTTTGATCATTTTTTTTGTCAATTTTTAGTCATTTTTTTGTCAATTTTTCGTCATGTGTTTATTGCCTTTTTTGTCCTTTTGTGTTAGTTTTTGTCACATTTCTGTCACTCTTTTGTGGCTTTTTTCTTGCATATTTGTCACTTTTATGTCACTTTTTCATCACATTTTTTTGTCCTTTTTCTGTCGCTCTTTTGCCGCATTTTCATCCTTCTTTTCGTCTAATTTTTCTTGTTATTTTGACACTTTTTTCCCAGAAGCTTTTAGATTTGTATGAAGCCAAACTGGAGAAAATGACACCCAGCCCTGTGCAATAGAGTAATACTGAACACAAAGCTTTCGATCAGTGGAGGCGAGTCTTTTAAACTCTTTTTTGTGAACAAACCTAAAGTGTTTTCTGTAAAACTGAGCCCGAGGTTCAAAGCAGCGTCTTGTGTTTTGTCTGAACCGGAGCCTTTGGTCGGATCAAAGTGAAACCTGATCTGGAGTCGGCTCTGCATAAACACACACGGCCTTTCATTAAGTCACTGCAGGATTTCAACACCTCGGCATTAAAGCTGTGTGTGCGCCGGACCGTGGGGGGTCCTCCACATCTGCAGCGTCTCCACATGTGGGGCCGGGATGAGACGAGCCTCGTTTACAATGATCCTTTGTTACATTTTACCAACATTCTGCTTCACTGCTGCATCATCTACTGTTAGAACGTATGTGTGGCATTAAAAATATAGACTTTGGGTGTTGAAATGACATTAACCAGCTTTTACACATGTCTTGCTGCTTAAAGAGGGGGTGTTCTGCTTTAAAGAGGGGGTGTTCTGCTTTAAAGAGGGGGTGTTCTGCTTTAAAGAGGGGGTGTTCTGCTTTAAAGAGGGGGTGTTCTGCTTTTGTCAGTCCCATAGCACTAGTCTATATCGCACTACAATGATGACAAACCTTCTGTTGGTCTGTAAATGCAGTAAATTAGAATAACTGCCTTGTATAAAATGAGACGAAAACAATGATGGAAATGTGACAAAAAAGTGACGAAAAATTTGATGAAAAAATGACAAAAATTTGATAAAAATTTAACCAAAAAAATTGAAAAATGTGACAAAAAAATGACAAAAAATTGATGAAAAATCGACAAAAAGTTGATAAAAAATTGACAAAAAATATTGAAAAAATTGACTAAAAATGACAAAAAATGACACAAATGTGACAAAAAAAATGACAAAAAATGACAAAAAAAAATGACAAAAAAAAATGACAAAAATTTTATAAAAAAAAATACAAAAAAGTTACAAAAAATGACCAAAAAATGACCAAAAAAATGACAAAAAAGTTACAAAAAATGACAAAAATTTGATAAAAAATTGACAAAAAAATTGAAAATTTTGACTAAAAATGAAAAAAAAAATGACACAAATGTGATAAAAATTTGACAATAAAAGTGACAAAAATGTGACAAAAAATTGACAGAAAAGTTACAAAAATGAGTTGAATACCCAACAAAAAAATGATGGAAAAAAAATCTGATGACGTGAGGAAAAAGATCCTCTCGGTTCAGGCGGGAGTTGAGAGGTTAAAGAGGGGGTGTTCTGCTTTAAAGAGGGGGTGTTCTGCTTTAAAGAGGGGGTGTTCTGCTTTTGTCAGTCCCATAGCACCAGTCTATATCACACTACAATGATGACAAACCTTCTGTTGGTCTGTAAATGCAGTAAATTAGAATAACTGCCTTGTGTAAAATGTCTCTCTCAAAATGGCTGTAGTGAATGTCTTGAAATAGGCCTCTGTCTCTTTAAGAACCTCTGAGCCTTTAGACACGCCCCCTCCACACGCTGTCTGTGGCATCAGTGGGGAGGGGGTTCTGCTGAGGAGCAGTGGTTGGTTACTCGGCTGGTGACCAAAGCTCGGAGGCGTCTCCAGGAGGTGGGGGCGTTCCTAGGAGGACTCAGGCAAACCTATCCCTAAAATGGCCGCCATCAGAGTTTCCACCACGTTAAGGTGGCGGCTCCAGGAGGGGGCCATACATCCATATCTTCATCGTCCCTGTTCTCAAACGTCCTCCCAGTAACATCTCCGTGTGACACTTGTCTCTGTTTCGAACCATGAGCTTCTGAGCCTGATGTTCTACTCTCGGTTTGGTTCTCCTGTTTGCTTCAGTAGAGCCTCAGACAGAGACGTCAGACTATCGGCTGTTTCACCGTAGAACCAGGGGGTTTGAGGCCGTGGGAACCCAGGGTGCTGAGGGCGCTGCAGCACTCCCCCTGGTGGATATGTTGTGAACTGCAGGCAATATTTACCCATTAACTCCCACCTGAACCGAGCACATTTTCTCCAGCTTTACCCCAATCCAAAAGCTTCTGGAAAAAAGGTGTGAAAATAGCGACAAAACTGAGACGAAAACAAGGATGAAAATGTGAAAAAAGTGAGAAAAAAATTGACAAAAAAGTAAGAAAAAATGGACGATAAAGTGATGAGAATTTGACAAAAAAAATGTGAATAATTTGATGAAAAAGTGACAAAAAATAATTTAAAAAAATGACCAAAAATTGACCAAAAAGTGAGAAAAAATGGACGAAAAATTTTGGAAAAAATGGACGAAAATTTGATTAAAAAGTGAGAACAATTTGACGAAAAATTGAGAAAAAATTACAAAAATTGACAAAAAATGGAGAAAAAAGTCACGAAAATTTGACAAAAATGAGACGACTGCCCGACAAAAAAAGGGATGAAAAAAAATCTGATGATGTGAGGAAAAAGATCCATTAGTTAGTTTTGTAGGTCTTTCAAATTAAATGGTAAAGCTGAACTGGAGAAAATGCTCTCGGTTCAGGTGGGAGTTAAGAGGTTAATAAACAGGATTTATGCTCAGAAACAGTATTTTGGGGGTAAATTGTGTCCCTCAGCGCCCCCTAACTAAAACATCTTCCCACGGCTCTGTAAACAACTGTAGAAGTCTGGCCTGTGAGGCAGCATCTCACCGAGACACAGAGCCGCTGATCTCCAGTCCGGATCAAACGTTCCTCTGTCTGTAAAACCACAGAGCTCTTGAGCATCTTAGTCATTGCACAAGCGCCTGCATTCAGTCGCCCAATGAAAATCCTGGTCGACCACAACGGCATCGGCCAATCAGACCAAAGATGGCCGCCCTGCTTGCTGCTACCTGTTCAAACCAAAGCTCCTGATTATGTTTCATCCCACTGCAGTGTGCTTTCCTGGATTAACCTGAAGTCTTTGTACCTGCTCTGACCTCATAAACGTGTCCAAACCAGCCTCGCCCCCCTGACCTCTGCAGTGACCTCTGTGGTGACCCCTCACTGCAGCTCATTCCTCAACACTTGCTGTGGCTTAAACCGGAAGCATCTGTTCAAGCGCCGCCTTCTTTTATTGTTCGACCTTCATTTTAACTCAATGTCCAGAAATGTCACCAGTTTCCAGACGGTCGGAGAGATCGTGATCGGATTCGAGGTTCAGTGAACACGTCCAGGAGCGTAAACACTTTAGACGCTCAAACATCTGAGAGAAGACAGATTTATGAGCGGAAAACATAAATCTGAGGCCTTTCAGAGCGTGTGGTCAAAAGTCAAACTGCAGGGCCTTCAGGATGATCGGAGAAAAGTCCAAACATCACATCTGGATTGTAAGAACATTGGGGTGGAGGGAATTAGGACAAAAATGGGGGAAATAGGCAAAGAAAATGGGTAAAAAAGGTAAGGATTTTTGTCTTTTTTTGCTGGATTTTTGTGTTTTTTTTGCTGGATTTTTGTCTTTTTTTGCTGGATTTTCGTCCTTTTTTTTATGGATTTTCGTCCTTTTTTTGATGGATTTTTGTCTTTTTTTTTGCTGGATTTTTGTCTTTTTTTGCTGGATTTTTGTCTTTTTTTTATGGATTTTTGTCTTTTTTTGCTGGATTTTTGTCACTTTTTTTGCTGGATTTTTGTGTTTTTTTGCTGGATTTTTGTCTTTTTTTTGCTGGATTTTTGTCTTTTTTTGCTGGATTTGTGTCTTTTTTTGCTGGATTTGTGTCTTTTTTTTTCTGGATTTGTGTCTTTTTTTTCTGGATTTGTGTCTTTTTTTTTGCTGGATTTTTGTCACTTTTTTTGCTGGATTTTTGTCTTTTTTTGCTGGATTTTTGTCACTTTTTTTTGCTGGATTTTTGTGTTTTTTGGCTGGATTTTTGTCTTTTTTTGCTGAATTTTTGTCTTTTTTTCTGGATTTTTGTCTTTTTTTTCTGGATTTTTGTCTTTTTTTCTGGATTTTTGTCTTTTTTTTCTGGATTTTTGTCTTTTTTTTCTGGATTTTTGTCTTTTTTTTCTGGATTTTTGTCTTTTTTTGCTGGATTTTTGTCTTTTTTTTGCTGGATTTTAGTCACTTTTTTTGCTGGATTTTTGTCTTTTTTTGCTGGATTTTTGTCTTTTTTTGCTGGATTTTTGTCTTTTTTTTGCTGGATTTTTGTCTTTTTTTTTGCTGGATTTTTGTCTTTTTTTTGCTGGATTTTTGTCTTTTTTTTACTGGATTTTCGTCCTTTTTTTGATGGATTTTTGTCTTTTTTTGCTGGATTTTTGTCTTTTTTTGCTGGATTTTTGTCCTTTTTTTGCTGGATTTTTGTCACTTTTTTTGCTGGATTTTTGTCACTTTTTTTGCTGGATTTTTGTCTTTTTTTTGCTGGATTTTTGTCATTTTTTTGCTGGATTTTTGTCACTTTTTTTGCTGGATTTTTGTCTTTTTTTAGCTGGATTTTTGTCTTTTTTTGCTGGATTTTTGTCTTTTTTTAGCTGGATTTTTGTCTTTTTTTAGCTGGATTTTTGTCTTTTTTTGATGGATTTTTGTCTTTTTTTTTGATGGATTTTTGTCTTTTTTTTGCTGGATTTTTGTCTTTTTTTTTACTGGATTTTTGTCCTTTTTTTTGCTGGATTTTTGTCTTTTTTTGATGGATTTTTGTCCTTTTTTTGATGGATTTTTGTCCTTTTTTTGCTGGATTTTTGTCTTTTTTTTTTGCTCTTTTGTTGAGTTTTTTGTCATTTTTGACCCTTTTTTTTGGGTCACTTTTTAGCGTTTTTTTTTGTTGCGTTTACATCTAGGGAGGCACCGATACCACTTTTTCTAAAACCGATACGAGTACTTGGATTTAAGTACTCGCCGATACCGAATACTGATACGAGTACAAGGCAGTTTCTTCAACATTCTTACTTTTTTCACAGCAGATTGGTTTGTAATTAGCACATTTACTCATGTACATTACAAGTAGGCTACACATTTAAGAGCCGTTATATTAGAATTGTGCTGATGCCATTATTTATTTATTTTTATTTTCATTCAATATAATTTTTATTTTTATTGCACTGTCCATCATAGACAGAAAAGCCCATGTCCTAAAGCTCCCAATGCCTGAGCTTTATTCATTTATGTGTTTTTATTTAACAACAGTATTGAGATGTTACTTAAATGGTCTCTTTTCGTCTTTACTTCAGCTCCTGTAGATTTTCTCGTGTGTTTGTAGTAACTTAGCGAGAAGCAACAGCGTTTTCATTGTTCTGCTGCAGCTCATTTTCCCTCAATATAAACATGCTGTATGTCTTTAATCTGGATTTTCTGAGGACTTTTTAGACGCTGGGTTAGTTTTTCAGATGAATAAACCCCTGGGCTTAAAACAGCGTCAGAATGGCCTAAACTGTTAGCCGCGAGTTAGCATCGTTAGCCTGTATGTTGTAAACACTGCAGACGCTGCAGCGAGTTAGCATCGTTAGCCTGTATGTTGTAAACACTGCAGACGCTGCAGCGAGTTAGCATCGTTAGCCTGTATGTTGTAAACACTGCAGACGCTGCAGCGAGTTAGCATCGTTAGCCTGTATGTTGTAAACACTGCAGCGAGTTAGCATCGTTAGCCTGTATGTTGTAAACACTGCAGACGCTGCAGCTCTAACAACATTAAGCTCTGGTTAAATCCAGCTCAGACTCTGGTTTAGAGAGCGCAGTCTGTAATAAAGTCAGCTCTATGTGGATTATTGTGTTTACACTAAACTATTCTACAGTTTGTTGCTATTTTCTCTCCTCAACTGAGAGCTGCGCCTCGTAGCTGCGCCTCGTAGGTGCGCCTCGTAGCTGCGCTGGCCACACGTCAAATGGTATCGGTTTCTGGTATCGGGACCTCATGAATGAGTACGAGTATGTGGTATCGGCCCGATACCCGATACTGGTATCGGTATCTGTGCATCCCTATTTACATCCTCATTTTCTTCTAATTTTTTTGCCTCCGTTTTGAAGAAGCTTTTAGATTTAAGAGACTTTGGAGAACACGTGTTCAGGTGGGAGTTAAGAGGTTAATGTGCTCTCAGACTCCGATGTGAGCGCACTCCATGTTGGAACTGTTTATTACACAAAGAGAAACCGTGCAGTGTTGGTGATGATGTAACTCCTCCCTCTTCTCTCAGCCCTGCAGGTGTGTGTGGGGGCGCAGCTGGACGCGGGACAGTCCCACACGGAGCTCCTGTTCCCGGAGCTCAGCGACATGTGCACGGAGGGCAGCTGTTACCCGGCCACGGGCGACCTCCTGATCGGCCGCGCCCACCAGCTCTCGTCCACCTCCACCTGCGGCCTCCACCGGCCCGAGCCCTTCTGCATCGTCAGCCACCTGCAGGTCAGACACCGTCATTACAGCCACAAACGTCACTCAAAAAGCATCGGACACAGCACATGGTTATCATATTATACAAAACACATTCAGCTGCAGGTTCTGCTAAAAAATGTCCCCACGTTTTATGTCAGTTTCTCACAAATTGTTGAATCAAAAGTTTCTCTTTGTGTTTGTGGCATTAAAGTGTCGTTACAGAATTACATTTGACTTGCTGATACGAGTGTAAGCCCGGGCAACATAAGCATCGCTGTTTGATGTTTTAGAATTTTAAATAATGTCTGGGTTAGAACAGGACAGTGTGGTACTTTTTACTTTGGGCACGGGTGACCCTGGCGTTGTCCCAGTTCATGCTGTGGTTCTCCCTCTCACAGTGGTCTGATGTGGCTGATCTGAGATTTTCTTGCAGTGCTTGTTCCTTCTGGTGTTCTTTCTTTCGTGTGCTGAATGATCGCCCCGTCTCCCCCACATATGTTTTATTGCATGATAGGCGTGGGATTTCGTATATGACGTCGCATTTCCGGTCCTGATGGATGGTGTCTGTCTTACGATGAGAAACAAAACTGTAATACGATGTAATTGATATTAACCTCAGCTCCATCAGATCAGCATAAACATTGACTGTGTAGGACACAGGGGCAGGTAAAATAAATATAGAGTGAAATATCTTTGCATTAATCTTCCCAACAGGCGTAAGGCTGGGATTTTGAAGTAATTTGTCAATTGTCAATTATATCGTCAAATATATTTCAGTTTTTATACCGCGATAGAGATTTTAGGCCACATCACCCGGCTCTATTAAAGATAATATTTACCTACTAATATAATCTGAGACTGCAGGATAAATGGAGCTGAACTAAACATGATTTCTGAACAGAATCATGGAACATGAATAAACAAAAATATGTTCAAACTCATGTAAAGGTCTGAAAGGAGGACGACTTATTCAGAGCATTAGCTGCTCGTCAATATTAAAGGGACTGTACGGAGTTTAAAAATGTTAAAATGATGTATTTTCCTCCCCCTACATGTTCCTAGCCTGGCAGCCAGACTAATCTCCGATGTTTATTAATGAATAAACAGGAGACTAGTCTGGCGACCCTGTCGTAGAAAAGCTGCTGCTGGAGGCGGGACTAATGTGGGAAAACCGAAGCGCAGCAGCCAATGAGAGCATGGCGGATGTGACGACAGAAACAGTGATAAGAAAGTTGTGTCATTGGGACGTTAACGATGGCGCTCCTGCCACACGGAGTTCAGGAAATGACTTCTTTTTTTTTTTTTTTTTTTTTTATTAAGTGATGAGTATATAAGATACAAAGTGCACAATTACACAAGTGATAAGGACACAGGACACAACAGAAGAGAAAGATGGGATACACATGGGGAGGAAGGATTACGTGATTGGATGGAAAAGTAAAACAGAACTAAATTAAAGGGATATAATCCTGTGTGATCATACGTCGTCATTACATTGACACTCCGAGACCCACAGCCCCCCACACCCCCAACCCGTTCGTCCGTCCTCCTCCCCCCGCCCCCGCCCCCCCCCTCACCTTGAAGGCCCGGGCCACCCCCCAACATCCACCCCCGCCCCCAGGCGCAAAACCAGGTAATGACTTCTGTCGTTTATGTCAGAAACACTTAAGAACACAAGCATACGGAGCGTTAAAAACTACAAAACAAAGGCGCAACAACGTGACGTTCAGGAGCTGCTCTGATTGGTCGGTCGGCTCCACACTGCAAAAAGTATTTAACTAGATCAGTATAAACATCTCAATTTCAGCACAATAATCCAGATTTTAGTTGTTTTGACTGGTTAAGAAGTTGTTGGGCATTTGTCCCGGATTATTTCACTTGTTCTGAGATGTTTCTGACTCGTTTCGATACATTTCGTCCTTATTTCAGGTCATTTTCTTTGCCAATGGGGAAAGAAAATTGGTCTCATCTCATTGGCAACTTTACTTTCTTATTTCAAGTGAGATTTACCCTAGAACTGGTCTGAAATGTCCTCAAACAAGCAAAGCAAACTCGGTCCGATCAGGAAAAGTGTCTAAATGAGTGAAAACCGCTCAAAACAAGATACATTTCCTCAATTCAAGTCATTTAAGCCAATGCTCGATATTCGTTTGTTTAAAAACACTGACTTTAAATGAGGAAACGCCGCTGTTTGTTCTGACTGTATAAGACGAGTTTAAAAATGCACTGCAGGAAATGAACCAGCGTCGCCCGCGGCCGTTTTCACTCAGGACCAGCCCGTACGCTTCAGTCTGAGCTCACGTCTGGTCCCGCCTCCACATCTGGTCCACATCTGGGCTCCATTGTTTACAGAGAAAAGGCTGAATCACGGCTCAGACCTCGGCTCCAGCTGTTTTCTTTTGTTTGTGTGAGACGCATCACACAAACAGGCTAATAAACAGCCCCCTCCCCGCCCCGCGCCCGGGCTGGTATTCGAGGCGGGGGGGGGCAGGGGGGTCGTTTGCGTCTGGGACATTTCCTGTGAAGATCTACCCCCGAAAAGCAAACACACTTAAGGCTCAGAGGTTTGAGAACGACAAGGAGATGGAGGAATGTTTTAACCTGAAATCATGAAACAAACTGTGAAGCTCCAGAGAAGGTTCCTCTGAGGCCTGACCGTGTTCCTGACTCCACATCTGGAGGTGAGATGATACAATAGTCCGGTTCAAAGTGCTTCACTGTGGCACAGACTTACATGAAGGCAGATCAGTCCATAAAACGTCAGCACAAACAGTCATTGTTCTCATTAAAGCAGGAGTGCAGATGAAACACTTCTCTCTCATGTTCACGGTGAAAGAGCAGCATCTGGAGCCTGGGGAGGGAAAGTCGAGGCCTGTCTCACATCTTAGTTGAAACAGAGCCTCACTGCGTTTGGTCCTGACTCTGGGGCCCGCTGGAGGCTCCTCCCTGAGGTGGTTCATGTGTCCAGGATGCTCTTTGGTGCGAGACCAGGGGAGGCAGGTTTGTGTCTTTTGTGTCAAAAATGGGGGAAAATAGGCAAAGAAAATGGGTAAAAAAGGTAAGGATTTTTGTCCTTTTTTTTGTTGAATTTTTGTCTTTTTTTTTTGCTGGATTATTTTGTTTTTTTGTTGGATTTTTGTCTTTTTTTTGTTGGATTTTTGTCTTTTTTTGTTGGATTTTTGTCATTTTTTTGCTGGATTTTTGTCTTTTTTTTTGCTGGATTTTTGTCTTTTTTTGCTGGATTTGTGTCTTTTTTTTGCTGGATTTTTGTCTTTTTTTGCTGGATTTTTGTCTTTTTTTTTGCTGGATTTTTTTGTTTTTTTGCTAGATTTTTGTCTTTTTTTGCTGGATTTTTTTGTTTTTTTGCTGGATTTTTGTCTTTTTTTTTGCTGGATTTTTTTTTTTTTTTTTTTTGGATTTTTGTCTTTTTTATCTGGAATTTTTTTTTTTTTTTTCTGGATTTTTGTCGCTCTTTTGTTGAGTTTTTGTCATTTTTGACCCTTTTTTTGGTCACTTTTTAGCGTTTTTTTTTGTTGCGTTTACATCCTCATTTTCTTCTCACTTCTCATTTTTTTGCCTCTGTTTTGAGGGACGAGTTTCTTCTTTACCAAAACACCCAGAGCCCAAACCTCACAGGTGTAAAAGTGCAGCAGCTTTTTCTACAAATGCCAGTGTTGTAATGTGAAATAAGTGTGAAATAATCCAGGACAAATGCCCAACAACTTCTTAACTAGTCAAAACAACTAAAATCTGGATTATTATGCTCAAATTGAGATGTTTATACTGATCTAGTTAAATACTTTTTGCAGTGTAAATACTAATTTGCATAATAAAAAGAAGGTATGGCAGCAATTTTTAACATAAAAGGATGATTTACATCTTTGTTCTGAGCCAAAACAGTCACAGCAGCAAAGGATTGAACTAAACCAGCCTTTCTGTTTGTCATTAAAGTATTAGTTTTAAACTTTGTTTAAGTATTTAATTTCACATTAACATTGTTTAATTAACCAATTAAAGTAATATCACTTTAATTTACTATTAATTATATTAAATAACCAGTTTTCACCCATATGAAATGACCAGTATCGGTATAGAGAAAAATGACCACAAAAGTATCGGTATCGTATCGATTCCAAAAAATGTGGTATCGCCCGTCCCTGCTTCATTGGGTGTTTTGCCAGGAAATAACAAATATATGAAGAGTAGGGCTGGGGGAAAAATCCATTTGATTTAAGAATCGAGTTGGGAGGTCAAATCAATTCATATTTTCAAAAAAAATTGGTTTTTTTTTAGCTCTGCTCAGAGGAAGACGGTCCTACTGTACAAATGTGCAGAGCCGACCTATGGATTTTTTCTAATCGAATCGTAAATCAAGTTGTTGTTTTGTCTTTTTAATTGCCCAGCTCTAATAGAGAGGTTTTTGATCTCTGATTTGTGTAATAATATTTCTCAAATTCATCTCGGGGCCAGAGGTTGTGGCTGCAGGGCTGGGTTTGGCCCCCGGGCCTGATGTTGCCTCCTCCTGTGCCAGACCAGGCGGAGACACCGAGCTGCTAAAGTCTGTTCCCTCAGTCACTCGTGTGTGAGGTCTGGGACGGTTTGAGAGTTTGATAACGTCTGTGTGAAGCCGTGTTTCTGTCAGACTGTCCCAAAGGGCAGCTGTGGCTATTATGCAGCTTTACCATCACAATCCATGGAGCAAATGTAGAAATAAATGGTCTTATGTAAAGTGCTTTGTGTCCATGTCTGTGAAAGGCAAAGAGAGATGACGGAGCCTGGAGTAAATCAGTCCCTTCAGAGTCACTTTGAGTTCCCTCACCAGGAGCCGCTCTGTGGTTTCCCTCGGCTCCTGAACGTCTGCCCTGAAGTGCAAGAAGAAAGAAGGTCAAACTAGGGCTGCTCGATTATTGAAAAAATAATAATCACGATTATTTTTGTCATAATTGAAATCACGATTATTCAAACGATTATTTGTTGCCTTTAAAAAATCCATCAAAAAAGTGACAAAAATCCATCAAAAAAAAGACAAAAATCCATCAAAAAAATGACAAAAATCCATTAAAAAAAAGACAAAAATCCATCAAAAAAATGACAAAAATCCATCAAAAAAATGACAAAAATCCATTTAAAAAAAAGACAAAAATCCATCAAAAAAATGACAAAAATCCATTAAAAAAAAAGACAAAAATCCATTAAAAAAAAGACAAAAATCCAGCAGAAAAAAGACAAAAATCCAGCAAAAAAAAAGACAAAAATCCAGCAAAAAAAATGACAAAAATCCATCAAAAAAAAGACAAAAATCCAGCAAAAAAAAGACAAAAATCCAGCAAAAAAAATGACAAAAATCCATCAAAAAAAAGACAAAAATCCATCAAAAAAATGACAAAAATCCATTTAAAAAAAAGACAAAAATCCATCAAAAAAATGACAAAAATCCATTAAAAAAAAAGACAAAAATCCATTAAAAAAAAGACAAAAATCCAGCAGAAAAAAGACAAAAATCCAGCAAAAAAAAAGACAAAAATCCAGCAAAAAAAGACAAAAATCCAGCAGAAAAATGACAAAAATCCAGTAAAAAAGTGACAAAAATCCATCAAAAAAGTGACAAAAATCCATAAAAAAAATTACAAAAATCCATCAAAAAAGTGACAAAAATCCAGCTGAAAAGTGACAAAAATCCATTAAAAAAAAAGACAAAAATCCATCAAAAAAATGACAAAAATCCATCAAAAAAATGACAAAAATCCATCAAAAAAAAGACAAAAATCCAGCAGAAAAATGACAAAAATCCATCAAAAAAGTGACAAAAATCCAGCAGAAAAATGACAAAAATCCATTAAAAAAAGACAAAAATCCATCAAAAAAGTGACAAAAATCCATCAAAAAAATGACAAAAATCCATCAAAAAAAAGACAAAAATCCAGCAGAAAAATGACAAAAATCCATCAAAAAAGTGACAAAAATCCAGCAGAAAAATGACAAAAATCCATTAAAAAAAGACAAAAATCCATCAAAAAAGTGACAAAATTCCATAAAAAAAATGACAAAAATCCAGCAGAAAAAGACAAAAATCCAAAAATTAAAAATTTGAAAAAATAAATTTGAAAAAAAAAATGAAGAAAAAAAATGAAAAAAATAAAAATAAAAATTGAAAAAAAAAATTATAATAGATTTTTTGCGATTATGCTAATTTTGTAATCGTTCACTGTTGTAATCGAAATCGTAATCGAATTTCGATTAATTGCACAGCCCTACGTCAAATGCAAAGGACAAATGATACACCTGGAGTTGAAAGCGCAGTTTGAAAACGGCAGAGCTTTGCATCCTTCCTCCCCGGAGTCTTATTAATAAATAAAACCTGCTCATCCTGAAGTCGCAGCTTTACAAACATGCTCCGGATTTACAGACTGAAAGCATCTTGTTAGTTTCCAAATCTGGTGGAAGTTTATGTTATGATGATGAATGTGTCTCTGTATATATGAGCTGCTTTACTGCGCTCAGCCGGCTTCAATCACGGTTCAAAGTATTTAGTCCGTTCTGTAAAAGGAAGTAAGTTCTAATTAATGCCTCCTCGCTCTCCCCAAACCTTCCTCCCTCCGTAAATCTCTCCTGTTTAATTGCACTTGGCTGTAATCATGAGAACACACTGAAGTCTGTGAGATGTGGTGCGTTCAAGGCCACACTGTCTGTGACTCTATCATTTGAGTTCCACTTCTTCAAACCAGTGAGATAAAGGTGGAAAGTCCCGGTGAATGTGAGCGTTTGATGAAAGCCTCTGTTGACCTTCGTAAGGCGGTCACTGAAGTCGAAAAAATCCATTAAAAATAAGACAAAAATCCATCAAAAAAGTGACAAAAATCCATCAAAAAAGACAAAAATCCATCAAAAAAGTGACAAAAATCCATTAAAAAAGACAAAATCCAGCAAAAAAAAGACAAAAATCCAGCAAAAAAAAACAAAAATCCATTAAAAAAAAGACAAAAATCCATCAAAAAAGTGACAAAAATCCATTAAAAAAGACAAAAATCCAGCAAAAAAAAAGACAAAAATCCAGCAAAAAAAAAAAAATCCATTAAAAAAAAGACAAAAATCCAGCAAAAAAGTGACAAAAATCCATCAAAAAAGTGACAAAAATCCATCAAAAAAGTGACAAAAATCCAGCAGAAAAAAGAAGAAAATCGATCAAAAAAGTGACAAAAATCCATCAAAAAGTGACAAAAATCCATTAAAAAAAGTGACAAAAATCCATTAAAAAAAGTGACAAAAATCCAGCAAAAAAAGTGACAAAAATCCAGTAGAAAAAAGAAGAAAATCGATCAAAAAAGTGACAAAAATCCATCAAAAAGTGACAAAAATCCATTAAAAAAAGTGACAAAAATCCATCAAAAAAGTGACAAAAATTCCATCAAAAAAAGACAAAAAATCAGCAAAAAAAAGACAAAAATCCATCAAAAAATGACAAAAATCCATCAAAAAAGTGACAAAAATCCATCAAAAAAATGACAAAAATCCAGCAGAAAAAGACAAAAATCCAAAAATAAAAAATTTGAAAAAAAAAATTTGAAAAAAAAAAATTATAATCGATTTTTTGCGATTATGCTAATTTTGTAATCGTTTACTGTTGAATGTGAGCGTTTGATGAAAGCCTCTGTTGACCTTCGTAAGGCGGTCACTGAAGTCGTCTCCTGATAATCGGCTCCTCGTCCCTTGACCCTAAAGTCTCTTATCTTGACAGTGGAATCTGAGGAATCCTCCGCCCCGGGTCTTATCTCTACCCCCCGTGTCTGTCCGCTGCCCCCGGAATCCGCCCCGGGTCTTATCTCTACCCCCCTGTGTCTGTGTGGGCTCCTCAAAGGGTTTCCAGAAGAAATAAAGAAGCTGGACGTTGATGTTTGTAGTGTGTACTGGGGATGGGCGGATATATCGATGCCAAACGGCTACTTTTTAAGCATCGATATTGGGTAAAAAGTATCGATACTAATTTGCATATGTAAAAGGAAGGCGGGGCCGCGATTATCAACACAAAGGGATGATTTATTTCTTTGTTCTGAGTCAAAACAGTCCAGAACTGAGCCAGGCTGATCATTCTGGTTTAGGTTCTGTTTGTCATTTAAGAATTAATTTTAAATGTTGTTTATGTATTTAATTTCACATTAGTATTGTTTAATTAACCAGTATTTTATTAACCCCTTAACTCCCACCTGAACCGAGCACATTTTCTCCAGTTTGGATTTACCCCAATCCAAAAGCTTCTGGAAAAAAGGTGTGAAAATAGCGACAGAACTGAGACGAAAACAATGATGGAAATTTGACAAAAATGTGACAAAAAAAAGACAAAAAATGGATTAAAAAATGACGAAAAAGTGACGAAAAAGTGACAAAAAAATGACAAAAAATGGACGAAAAAATGACAAAAAAATAAAAAAAAAATGACAAAAATGTGAAAAAAAAGTTACAAAAATTTGATAAAAAAATTGACCAAAAAATGACGAAAAAATGACAAAAATGTGACAAAAAATGTGACAAAAAATGTGACAAAAAAAGACAAAAATTTGATTAAAAAATGACCCAAAAGTGACAAAAAATGACAAAAAAATAACAAAAAATTGACGAAAAAATAACGAAAAAATGACAAAAATGTGACAAAAATGTGACAAAAAATGTGACGAAAAAAAAAAAAAAAATTAAAAAATGACCAAAAAGTGACGAAAAAATGACAAAAAACCCACAAAAAATGGACGAAAAAATGACAAAAAAATGACAAAAAATGGACGAAAAAATTACAAAAAAATCACTAAAAATTGAAGAAAAAATTACAAAAAATGGACGAAAAAATTACAAAAAAATCACTAAAAATTTACCAAAAAATGACAAAAATGTGACTAAAAATTGACAAAAAAAATGACAAAAAATGACAAAAAATGGACGAAAAAATTACAAAAAAATCACTAAAAATTGAAGAAAAAATTACAAAAAATGGACGAAAAAATTACAAAAAAATCACTAAAAATTTACCAAAAAATGACAAAAATGTGACTAAAAATTGACAAAAAAAATGACAAAAAATGGACGAAAAAATGACAAAAAAATCACGAAAAATTGACGAAAAAATGACAGAAATGTGAAAAAAAGTTACAAAAATTTGATTAAAAAATGACAAAAATGTGACACAAAGTGACATAAATGAGTTGAATGCCCAACAAAAAAATGATGGAAAAAGAAAGTGATGACGTGAGGAAAAAGATCCCCTCGGTTCAGGCGGGAGTTAAGAGGTTAATTATATAAAATAACCAGTTTTAGAAATGTATATTGATTGAAATACATTCACCCATATGAAATGACCAGTATCAGTATCAGTATCGACAAAAAAGACCTCAAAAGTATCGGTATCGTATCGATTCCAAAAAATGTGGTATCGCCCGTCCCTGCTGTGTGTTTGACTGATTTGCGTTTCTCGTTGATGTTTTTCCAGGAGGAGAAGAAGTGTTTCGTCTGCGACTCGTCCGACGCCTACAACGAGCTGCACAATCAGACGAGCAACCACCGCATCGAGAACGTGGTCACGACGTTCGCCCCGAACCGGCTCAAGACGTGGTGGCAGTCGGAGAACGGTGAGAACAGTGTCTTTCCCCGTCTGTGACCGGCTTCAGGGAGCTGGGTCACGGTTTGTATCTTGAAAATGAGACACATTTTTCTACCATTTTAAGTCAGTTGAGGTTGTTTTTCAGTGAAACAATCCACACACACGTGACGACATCAATCCCACGTTACTGCTGCACCACTCAAACCTTTGGAAACACTTTTTATACTTTGTTTTTTTTGTTTTTTCACGACTGTTTACATTGTAGATTCTCTCTAAAAGCCAGTAATGAGTTACTAAGAAACGAGTTACTCTAATCTGGCTACTTTTATCAGTAACAAGTACTTTTTCCAGACCAGTAGTCAGATTAAAGTAACTTTTCAAAGTCACTGTGAGGTACTATATACGCTGTCATTTTCCTTTTCTTTTTTTTCCTCATGGAGTGACACATTGACATTTTTCAGCCTGAAACTCACGACATAAACGTCGACCACAGAGGAGGAGGAAATACGTGACTTTTCTAAATCCGTGGCAGTTTTGTTGTTGATGATGTTAAAATGCACTTCAATAACCAGGCGGAGGTGATGTCGGCAGCTGGTTAATGTAACTAATAAAGTTTAGTTTAGTTTATTTATTTATTTGAGCAGGGACAGTGTACAATATACATTAACCTCAAAGGGAGAGATGCTGTACCAGGTTATAGCACTTGTGTCCCTGGGCAGACTGATGTCAACAAAGTCATAAAAATACTAATACAGAATAATACATTTCCTCAAAAACAGCATTAAAATCAACACACACTTCATTCATTCAAAGCATTAATTGCACGCTGTTGCACACACACCAATTACAGGACATTATGGGAACGAGTTTGTTTTAAAATAAGCCATTTTTTAGCCTGGTGTGAAAAAGTGTTAAAATTTACACATGTGGTCAGCTCTGTTGGCAACATATTCCACTGTTTGACGCCACACTGGAGAAAGCGGAGCTGCTGTTTTACACTGGGGGGTCCTACACTCGCCCCCAACAGTCGATCAAGTGGCTCGAGATGAAATTTCTGAGCTCAGAGTAATACCCTTCTTTAATGGAGAAGCTGCAGTACCATTAATTATCTTGAACAACAGACAGAGATTTGAATATATGATTATGTTTTCAAAACTCACTATACTATGTTTTTTAAGATTATGACAGTGATGATATAACCGAGATTTTTTGTCGTGAACTTTAAGAGAGCTAATAAAGTAACTTGTAATGTAGCTTAGTTTCTTTAAAAATCAGGAATCAGGAATCGGATTACTCTTTCAAGTAGTCACTGGCAACACTGTTTATGAATGAAGACGTTTTAAACCAAAAAAGTGAAATCGATTCTTCAATTTAGTCGCCTTTTGTTATGATTTTCTCATTGAGCTTCACGACGCTGTTGTAGAGAGGGAGGACACGCACATCCCACAAACTCTGACAAGCCGGAGCGAGAGAGAACCAAGAGAGTACCACGAGAACCAAGAGTACCACGAGAACAAGAAAAAGAGTCTGCACAGCTCACTTCAGAAACCAGACACTTCACTGGGACGACCGTATGAAACTCGCTGAGAAAACGCCAAGAATACAGGGCGGCCATTTTGAAGGATTTAAAATATAAAGTCATTTTTTTCCCCCTACCTTCATATACTATACTGTTCGTGCACATAAATCACAACATAAATACACTTGATTATGGGCACTCCAGAGTTAGCATTTCATATTAAAAGCAATGTGTAAATCAGAGTAAACACAAATATCAAGCCACCAGTTTAATCTAACGGCACACTAACAAACCAATGGCCGTGTGGTGAATGTAGGTAAAGTGCGAAATGGCTCCGAGCGGCTCCGGTGAGGAAGTCCTGCCTGAATGGAGCAAACAGCAGGTTGCAAAGCTCCAGAGCGGCTTTAAAGAGTCTCTGAAGTGCCTCCTCTCCGCTCTGGCGCTCTGTACTGTATGTTTAGGACTGCGAGATGGGCACGATGACGGGGCTGAGTGCGTTTCCCGTCCGCGCTCCCTCTAATTAAACCTGCCTCCATAACGTCTTGTTCTGAGCTGTCTTTGAGTGACGTTCTCTCTCGCCGCAGGGGTCACAGGGGTCAAATTTTGATCACATTTTTGCCACATTTTTTTGTTGGGTATTCAACTCATTTTTGTAACTTTTTTGTCTTTTTTTTTTTGTCGCATTTTTGTCACATTTTGTCACATTTTGTTGCATTTTTGTCATTTTTTTGTCATTTTTTGTCATTTTTTGTCATTTTTTAATCAATTTTTTGTCATTTTTTGTCATATTTTTGTCACATCTTTATCATTTTTTTGTCATTTTTTGTCATTTTTTTTGTCTTTTTTTGTCATTTTTTTGTCACATTTTTGTCATTTTTCTGTCACATTTTTTGTCATTTTTTAATCAAATTTTTGTCACATTTTTGTCATTTTTTTGTCATTTTTGGTCATTTTTGGTCATTTTTTTGTCACATTTTTATCATTTTTTTGTCATTTTTTGTTATATTTTTGTCATTTTTTGTCATTTTTTTTAAAATATTTTTATCATTTTTTTTGTCATTTTTTGTCATTTTTCTGTCACATTTTTGTCATTTTTCTGTCACATTTTTGTCACATTTTTGTCATTTTTTTTGTCATTTTTTGTCATTTTTTTTGTCATTTTTTGTCATTTTTTGTCATTTTTTGTCACATTTTTTGTCACATTTTTGTCATTTTTTTGTCATTTTTTTTCTCATATTTTTGTCATTTTTGGTCATTTTTTTGTCACATTTTTATCATTTTTTTGTCATTTTTTGTCATTTTTTTGGGGCTGAGTGCGTTTCCCGTCCGCGCTCCCTCTAATTAAACCTGCCTCCATAACGTCTTGTTCTGAGCTGTCTTCGAGTGACGTTCTCTCCCGCCGCAGAGGTCACGGGGGTCAGGGGTCAGAGATTAGCCCCTAAACCAGGGTCACATGACTGAAGTGAAGAGGGTTTAATCCAGTGGGGCTTCCTCAGGGCAACAAAAAGCATTTAAAGTGACTGATGCCCAAGTGTAGGTCTTGGATGATACTGTGAAGCAGTACATTTACTTCCGTTAAATGTGTATTTCTTTGGATCATTGCTTCATCTTTTAAGCCAGAGATTAAAAAAGGAAGGAAAGGACTTGAGTTTTGGTGAAAGAATACGGAGTTTAAAAGTTTAAAGTGTTTTCCTCCCCCTACATGTTCCTCCATGTCCTAATGTGTAGAATGAGCTCAGACCTGTTCACCACAACTGCCTCTAAAATCCTGCACTGTCACTCAGAGAGGTGTCAGGTCCAAAGCTCCGTCATGCACGAGCTTAATATAGAAGCTGCAGTTACACGTATGACCTGAGGTGGCAGTGGTGAGTATAAAATGGCCACCTGCATCCAGCCCCTTTAACCTCTTCACTCCCGCCCGAACCGAGAGGGTCTTTTTCCTCACGTTATCAGATTTTTTTCCATCATTTTTTTGTTGGGTATTCAACTCATTTTTTTGTCATATTTTTTGTCAAATTTTTGTAATTTTTTTGGGTCAAATTTTAATCACATTTTTGCCACATTTTTTGTTGGGTATTCAACTTATTTTTGTAACTTTTTTGTCATTTTTTTGTTGCATTTTTGTCACATTTTGTCATTTTTTGTCATTTTTTTTGTCTTTTTTTGTCATTTTTCTGTCACATTTTTGTCATTTTTTTTGTCTTTTTTTGTCATTTTTTTGTCACATTTTTTGTCATTTTTTAATCAATTTTTTGTCACATTTTTGTCATTTTTCTGTCATTTTTTTGTCATATTTTTGTCATTTTTTGTCATTTTTTGTCATTTTTTTGTCATTTTTTTTGTCACATTTTTATCATTTTTTTGTCATTTTTTTTGTCTTTTTTTGTCATTTTTCTGTCACATTTTTGTCATTTTTTAATCAAATTTTTGTCACATTTTTGTCCATTTTTTGTCATTTTTTTTTCATATTTTTGTCAAATTTTTGTCATTTTTTTGGTCAATTTTTTGTCATTTTTTTGTCATTTTGTAAACTACATGTAATAAAGAGTGGATTCGATGGATCTCTATATCTAACATTATGTATTGTTTTCAGAGCCCGTTTTTGTAGAACGAACAGCGGCTGTATATAAGTTTTACTTCGATCATGAAACTATTTTAATGATGTTTTTTCCCTTTAGGTATGGAGAACGTGACCGTCCAGCTGAACCTGGAGGCAGAGTTCCACTTCACTCACCTCATCATGACCTTTAAGGTGATTCATAAGTGACAGAGGAAAATAAAGCTGAAAGTAGATTTCCGGATTGTGTTGTTGTGAAGGATGCAGAGAGTGATTTACATCGTCTTTTTAACAGACTTTCCGACCGGCGGCGATGGTGATCGAGCGCTCGTCGGATTTCGGCAGATCGTGGCAGGTTTACCGGTACTTCGCGTACGACTGCGAGAGCGCGTTCCCGCACGTTTACCACGGGCCCATGAGGAAAGTGGACGACGTCATCTGCGACTCCAGATACTCCGACATCGAGCCGTCCACGGAGGGGGAGGTGCGGTTTAAAGACCAGACTGATGACGCCGCCTGCGGTTCCACATTTAAACAGTTTTAACCCCTTAACTCCCGCCTGAACCGAGAGCATTTTCTCCAGTTTGGCTTTACCCCAATCCAAAAGCTTCTGGAGAAAAGCAGTGAAAATAGCAACAGAACTGAGACGAAAACAATGATGGAAATGTGACAAAATTGAGAAAACGTTGGCAAAAAAGTGATGAAAAAGTGGCAAAAATGTCACAAAAAATTGACAAAAAATGGACAAAAAATGACAAAAAAGACAAAAAAAAAAGACAAAAATGTGACAAAAATGTGACAAAAAATTGATAAAAAATTGACAAAAAATTACAAAAAAAGACCAAAAAAATTACAAAAAATCACAAAAATTTGACAAAAAATTACAAAAAATTACAAAAAAATTACAAAAAAATGACAAAAATTTGACAAAAAAAATGACAAAAAATGACAAAAAATGACAAAAAAAGACCAAAAAATGACCAAAAAAATGACCAAAATTTGACAAAATTTGACAAAAAATTACTAAAATTGGACAAAAAAAAGACAAAAATGTGATAAAAAATTGACAAAAAATTGACAAAAAATTGACAAAAAATTGACAAAAAATGGATAAAAAATTGACAAAAAATGGATAAAAAATTGACAAAAAATGGATAAAAAATGGATAAAAAATGGATAAAAATGATAAAAAAAATATGATAAAAAAAATGATAAAAAAAAGACAAAAATGTGACAAAAAATGACAAAAATTTGACAAAAAATTACAAAAAAAATTACAAAAAAAATTACTAAAAAGACCAAAAAAATGACAAAAATGTGACAAAAAAAGACCAAAAAATGACTAAAAAATGACAAAAAAAGACCAAAAAAAGACAAAAAAAAGACAAAAAAAAGACAAAAAAATGACAAAAAAATGTGATAAAAAAATGACAAAAATTTGACAAAAAAGTTACAAAAATGAGTTGAATACCCAACCAAAAAATTATGGAAAAAAAATCCTCTCGGTTCAGGCGGGAGTTAAGAGGTTAATCAGCGCTTTATATTTAATGGTGTTTGATCATTTTCCAGGTTATCTTCAGAGTTTTGGATCCTGTCTTTAAGATTGACGACCCTTATAGCCCCAGAATACAGAGTGAGTACTTTTCATGTGTATTTTTATTAAAAATAATAAAATACAAGCGCTTATTTTATGACCTTACAAAGAATGAACAAGGTACACAGAAACTCATAAACCCTCACAAACAAATACATCAATCTCACCTTTAGCGCTCGATTTCCTAAAAACTAATCTTAATAACTTTCATAACGGTTTACAGCTGTTTCCTTTATCCTAAACCCTTCACCATGAGCGACGGTGTTTCCCCTGTTCTCGTTTCAGACATGCTGAAGATCACCAACCTCAGGGTGAAGCTCACGAGGCTCCACACGCTCGGAGACAACCTGCTGGACTCTCGCATGGAGATCAAGGAGAAGTATTACTACTCCATCTACGACATGGTGGTGAGGGGCAACTGCTTCTGCTACGGACACGCCTCCGAATGCGCCCCCGTGGAGGGCGTGGGGCGGGCCTGGGAGGGCATGGTGAGTCTGGACCCGTCTTCAAGCCTCCAACACAAATGACAAAAATGTGACAAAAATGTGACAAAATATTTACAAAAATGTGACAAAAATGTGACAAAAAATTGACTAAAAATTGACTAAAAATTGACAAAATAAATGACAAAAATGTGACAAAAAATGACAAAAATGAGACAAAAAAATGACAAAAATTTGACAAAAAAATGACAAAAATGTGACAAAAATGTGACAAAAAATACAAAAAATTGACTAAAAATTGACAAAATAAATGACAAAAATGAGACAAAAAAATGACAAAAATTTGACAAAAAAATGACAAAAAAATGACAAAAATGTGACAAAAATGTGACAAAAAATACAAAAAATTGACTAAAAATTGACAAAATAAATGACAAAAATGAGACAAAAAAATGACAAAAATGTGACAAAAAATGACAAAAATGAGACAAAAAATGACAAAAATGTGACAAAAAAATGACAAAAAATTTACAAAAAATGTGACAAAAAATACAAAAAATTGACAAAAAATTGACAAAAAATTGACAAAAAATTGACAAAAAAAATGACAAAAATGAGACAAAAAAATGACAAAAATGTGACAATCTTCTGAGATTGTAAGCCAAAATCATCCCAATTAAAGCAAACAAAGGATTGACATTCCTCACTCTGCAGGTCACGAGTCTATATCATCTATTAGTTTCACATTTTAAGTTGGAATAACAGAAATAAATGAACTTCTTCACAATATTCTACTTTTCCGAGTTTTACGACCCACATTTGTGAATCACTGGTGTATAGTGTAGTTTTTGTGAACTCTAAATCATCATAATCGTCTCTGTGATCTTGCCCATGTCGGTGTCCCACAGTAACAAAGGTTTAAAAGCGGACCAGAGAAATAAAAAGTCTTCTAAAGGTAGGGCTGCTCGATTATTGAAAAAATAATAATCACGATTATTTTTGTCATAATTGAAATCACGATTATTCAAACGATTATTTGTTGCCTTTAAAAAATCCAGCAAAAGTGAAAAAAATCCAGCAAAAAAATGACAAAAATCCATTAAAAAAAAGACAAAAATCCCCCCCAAAAAAAAATAATCCAGCAAAAAAAATGACAAAAATCTATTAAAAAAAGACAAAAATCCATAAAAAAATAAATAAAATCCAGCAAAAAAAATGACAAAAATCCAGCAAAAAAAGACAAAAATCCATCAAAAAAAAGACAAAAATCAATTTAAAAAAAGACAAAAATCCAGCAAAAAAATGACAAAAAATCAGCAAAAAAAGACAAAAATCCATAAAAAAAAGACAAAAATCCATTAAAAAAAAAAAATCCAGCAAAAAAAATGACAAAAATCCAGCAAAAAAATGACAAAAATCCATAAAAAAAAAAAAAAATCCAGCAAAAAAAATGACAAAAATTCAGCAAAAAAAGACAAAAATCCATTAAAAAAAAGACAAAAAACCATTTAAAAAAAGACAAAAATCCAGCAAAAAAATGACAAAAAATCAGCAAAAAAAGACAAAAATCCATTAAAAAAAAGACAAAAAAACATCAAAAAAGTGACAAAAATCCAAAAATTTAAAATTTGAAAAAAAAACATGAAAAAAAAATTGAAAAAAAAAAATTTGAAAAAAAAAATTGAAAAAAAAAACATTATAATCCATTTTTTGCGATTATGCTAATTTTTTAATCGTTTACTGTTGTAGTCGAAATCGTAATCGAATTTCGATTAATTGCACAGCCCTATCTAAAGGTCTGCATTCTAAGAGGTGAGACTGAGCGTGTGTTGACAGCCTCATCCAGCCTGAGATAAAGCTTTCTGTAAACTCAGACTCCCACTTAGCCTCGTGTAAACATCTGCCAGTTCCCAGTGTTTCCAGCTGCAAAAACAAACCCTTCGCCCCGGGTCACTTCTCCAGCCAGCTGTGCGTTTCAAGCAGAATCTACCTCTTGTTCTGTAAGTCAAACGACAGGGCTGCTCGATTATTGAAAAAATAATAATCACGATTATTTTTGTCATTATTGAAATCACGATTATTCAAACGATTATGTGTTGCCTTTAAAAAAATCCATCAAAAAAAATGACAAAAAAACAAAAAAAATGACAAAAATCCAGCAAAAAAGTGACAAAAATCCAGCAAAAAAGTGACAAAAATCCAGCAAAAAAGTGACAAAAATCCAGCAAAAAAGTGACAAAAATCCATCAAAAAAATGACAAAAATCCATCAAAAAAGTGACAAAAATCCAGCAAAAAAGTGACAAAAATCCAGCAAAAAAGTGACAAAAATCCAGCAAAAAAGTGACAAAAATCCAGCAAAAAAGTGACAAAAATCCAGCAAAAAAGTGACAAAAATCCATCAAAAAAATGACAAAAATCCATCAAAAAAGTGACAAAAATCCAGCAAAAAAGTGACAAAAATCCAGCAAAAAAATGACAAAAATCCAGCAAAAAAGTGACAAAAATCCAGCAAAAAAAAGACAAAAATCCAACAAAAAAGTGACAAAAATCCAGCAAAAAAGTGACAAAAATCCAGCAAAAAAGTGACAAAAATCCAGCAAAAAATGACAAAAATCCAGCAAAAAAGTGACAAAAATCCAGCAAAAAAGTGACAAAAATCCAGCAAAAAAGTGACAAAAATCCAGCAAAAAAATGACAAAAATCCAGCAAAAAAGTGACAAAAATCCAGCAAAAAAGTGACAAAAATCCAGCAAAAAAATGACAAAAATCCAGCAAAAAAGTGACAAAAATCCAGCAAAAAAATGACAAAAATCCAGCAAAAAAGTGACAAAAATCCCAAAATAAAAAATTAGAAAAAAAAACGTGAAAAAAAAAAAAAAAAAAAACATTGAAAAAAAAAATTATAATCGATTTTTTGCGATTATGCTAATTTTGTAATCGTTTATTGTTGTAATCGAAATCGTAATCGAATTTCGATTAATTGCACAGCCCTACGACGTGGTGAGTGCGGGTTCACTTCCTGGTTGTCTGCTCGCAGGTCCACGGTCACTGCATGTGCAACCACAACACCGAGGGGCTGAACTGCGAACTCTGTGAGGACTTTTACCACGACCTGCCCTGGAGACCGGCCGAGGGGCGCAACACCAACGCCTGCAAGAGTGAGTCTGCGCCTGCGTCTGTGTTTGTCTGTCGCCTCATGGTCCTGTGAGGCGACACCAACGCCTGCAAGAGTGAGTCTGCGCCTGCCTCTGTGTTTGTCTGTCGCCTCGTGGTCCTGTGAGGCGACACCAACGCCTGCAAGAGTGAGTCTGCGCCTGCCTCTGTGTTTGTCTGTCGCCTCGTGGTCCTGTGAGGCGACACCAACGCCTGCAAGAGTGAGTCTGCGCCTGCCTCTGTGTTTGTCTGTCGCCTCGTGGTCCTGTGAGGAGCAATGTGTGGAGAGCGGCTGGTCGAGGCCTGAAAGGTGCCAGGGTGCAGGGCTCAAACGTGCGGCCATTTTGGGTCAGGTTAAGTCTTGTTTCCAGGGTTAACCTCTTAATCCCGCCTGAACCGAGAGGATCTTTTTTCCTCACGTCATCAGATTTTTTTCCATCATTTTTTTGTTGGGTATTCAACTCATTTTTGTAACTTTTTTTGTCATTTTTTTATCACATTTTTGTCATTTTTTGCCAATTTTTTGTAATTTTTTTGTCAAATTTTTATCAATTTTTTGTCATTTTTTGTCACATTTTTTTCAATTTTTCCGTCAATTTTTGTCATTTTTTTTATCACATTTTTGTAATTTTTTGTATTTTTTTTGTATTTTTTTTGTATTTTTTTTGTATTTTTTTTGTATTTTTTTGAATTTTTTTTGTATTTTTTTTGTATTTTTTTTGTACATTTTTGTAAATGTTTGGTCAAATTTTTTTCACATTTTTGTCATTTTTTGTCAATTTTTTTTATCACATTTTTGTCATTTTTTGTGACATTTTTGCCACTTTTTCATCAATTTTTTCGTCACTTTTTTCTCACATTTCCATCATTGTTTTCGTCTCAGTTTTGTTGCTATTTTCTCACCTTTTTTCCAGAAGCTTTTGGATTGGGGTAAAGCCAAACTGGAGAAAATGTGCTCGGTTCAGGCGGGAGTTAAGGGGTTAAGCATAACGTAAATTGTCCGAGACGAGGCCCCAAAGCAAATATCCACGATGCTGCTGCCTCTGAGCAAACGCCTGATCAAAGGGAAAGTTACTTCTGGTCTCGAGAGCCCAGAGAGACGATCACAGACGAGTTAACCTTTCAGTTTCCTCTTACTTCATATTTTTGTGTGTCTTTAGGGTAAAGTGGTCTGGGTGGTTATGGGCGTGGCCGAGGACATTCATATGCATCTGGCAACCACCACAGCCTGATATCACTGAGCTTTAGTCCTGCATCCTTTGTATCTGCTGCACTTGACCATTAGGAGGGACAGAGGCTCCGGTGTTTGAACAGTTTTCAAGCTCCAGAGGAACAGTTATTGAGAAAAAAGAAAAATCACAAAAATGCCCAAAACAAGTAAACCTATTGTTTTTAGTTCGACAGTGAATTAAGAAATAAAAGAGAGAGATATGAGGCGTCGCTCCTCTCATTTGGGCAATAAGAAACAATATATGGCAAAACTGTAAAAATCACTCTTGAGCAGTAGATACTGTCATGAATATGAGGGAAAATATATCATTTAATTGAATGGTTTCTCATCAAAGTCAGGCCTAGGCAGAGAAGGCAAAAACTGTCGATGTTTTCTGTGAACCAGTCATGACAGAACCTTGTGAAGAGAAAGAAACTTTGAATATATAAACTGACTATTGTCCTGACCACATGGTGACAAGCCCCTCCCCTTTCCCCCCAAACCGGTCCAGACCCCATGGCTGCAGTGGACTGGGGCTGGAGCGGTTTGGACCCCCCTTCGGGAGCGGAGCCGTTCAGTTTAGGCAGTGGAAACACCTTCAAACCCGGTCCGCTCTGGTCCGGTCTGGTCCGGTCCGGTCCTGTCGAAATGGGGCTAATAATACAGTCCATGAGAAGAACAGGAAGAGGATGAAAAAAAAAAACTTTCATTCTTATTTTTAAAATAGTTACAAATGCGATATTTTAGATGGACCTTATAAGATACTTATTCATCAGTCATAAATTAAATAAATACAATCATGAATTAAATAAATTATAGAAGCGTAATAAAGAGCTAAACTTGTCCAAAATATTAAACTTGAGGACTTTCTACTATTTAACTGTTTGCACATTTCCTGTCCATTTTGCACACCCAGACTGATCTTATTTAATGCCGAATGTAACAAGTGAATGTCTCTGTTGTCAGATCAATAAAGGAATGTCTTATCTTATAAAAATGTAAATATAACACTTATTTTGAAATGGAGTAAAATACAAGTCACTGCTTCATCCTTGAGTTCTGCACCTTTTTAAAAAGAAGCCACATCATTTATTATTATGTAACATGTACGAAGATGGAGGATGAACTGAGCCAGAAAAGGATATTAACTATTTCTAAACATTTCTAAAGTGGTGCAGCTAAGTTATGTCCTGGTGCACCTAAATAAAAATGCCAAATGCCTTTAAAAAAAATATATCATTCCACTAAACTAAAGTTTAAGAGAATCGGTACCGTTTTATCTTTTGGTTTTGAAAAGTCGATGAGGAAAAAGGCTCTCGTTGCGTTACGTTTTTTCACATTTTTGTCATTTTTTTGTCATTTTTTCGTCCATTTTTTTATCACATTTTTGTCATTTTTTGACAATTTTTTGTATTTTTTTTGTCCATTTTTTATCAATTTTTTGTCACTTTTTTTGGTCACATTTTGTCACATTTTGTAATTTTTTTGTCATATTTTTGTCATTTTTTCGTCAATTTTTTGTCCATTTCTTGCGACAATTTTGCCACTTTTTCATACATTTTTCAGAAATGTTTTGTCATTTTTTTGTTTTGTTTTTTGTCAAATTTTTATCACATTTTTGTAAATTTTTGATCAATTTTTTTCCACATTTTTGTAAATTTTTGGTCACATTTTTTTCACATTTTTGTCATTTTTTCGTCAATTTTTTATCACATTTTTGTCATTTTTTTTTGTCATTTTTTGTCAATTTTGTGTAATTTTTTTGTCCAATTTTTATCAATTTTTTGTCGTTTTTTTGGTCACATTTTTACATATTTTTGTCATTTTTTTGTCACATTTTTTTTTCCATTTTTTCGTAAATTTTTGTCATTTTTTTTGTTGCTTTTTTGTAATTTTTTTGTCATTTTTCGTCAATTTTTTGTCAATTTTGGGTCTTTTTCTTTTTTTGGGTCATATTTTTATCAATTTTTTTGTTAATTTTTGGTCACATTTTTTCACATTTTTGTAATTTTTTCGTCAATTTTTTTGTCAATTTTTTGTTGCATTTTTGTAATTTTTTATCAATTTTTTGTCTTTTTTTTTGTCACATTTTGTCACATTTTGTAATTTTTTTGTCATATTTTTGGCATTTTTTCGTCAATTTTTTGTCCATTTTCTTGCGACAATTTTGCCACTTTTTCATAAATTTTTCCCTGGGTCTGGAGTGTAAACCACAGAGCTTTTACTGAACAGTGCCTGATGTTCCCTCAGGGTGTAACTGTAACCACCACTCGGGCTCCTGCCACTTCGACATGGCCGTGTTTCTGGCGTCCGGAAACGTGAGCGGAGGCGTCTGTGACGAGTGTGGGCACAACACCACGGGGCACCAGTGCGAGCGCTGCAGGCCCTTCTTCTACCAGCACCCGGAGAGGGACATCCGGGACCCCCACATCTGCCAGCGTGAGTGCATTCTCACAGAAACTTCTTATTAGTAATACGTTATGTTTATTCTACATGATCTGTTTCCACAATGTGCACTGACAAAGCGTGAGTGCATTCTTACAGAAACTTCTTATTCATTTAGACCAAAGTTATGTTTATTCTACATGATCTGTTTTCACAATATGCTCTGCAAAAAGTGGATTCTAAGCAAGTCAAAATATCTTACTTTAAGAAATAAGTTCTTATTTTTTCCCTAAAAAGTAATAAAGTTTTCTTGAGAAAAAAAATCTTGTTTTAGGAAATAAAATCTAGCCATTTCTTGTTCAGATAAATTTGCTAAAAAAATGATTATTTTTTCTTGTAACAAGAAAGAAAAACTTGTTGAATCTTCTTCAGTTTTAGACAAAGAATATTATTTCTTATTTTAAGAAAAACTCAGATCAACAACTCTTAATGTAAGAACTGCTTCTCACAGATGATAAAACATTCCATTCTTTAAAGTGGGCGGCTCGGTGGCACAGCGGTTAGAGCCTCAGCTTCACAGCTCGAAGGTCCCGGGTTCGATTCCCACCAGGACGGGGCCTTTCTGTGTGGAGCATGTTCTCCCCGTGTCTACCACTAAAAACATGTACAATAGGTGAATCCTCCAGCAGGTGATTCTGACCATCAGCCTGGCTCCACATCAGGGAGACTCCGGGCGCAGCAATACTTTCCTTAAATATTAGTATTTATTAACAACATTTTACTTAAATCAAGCAACATTTAAGTAAAATATCCACAATTTTTCACTAAATAAGAATGTTTTCCTTAAATTATTCCATTTTCTGAGGACATTTTGCTTAATTCTAGTTATTTATTTGCTTAAATTTAGTGTTTCTTTCTTGTTTTATGATAAGAAAAATATTCTAGAAATAAGAATTCTTAGCAATAAAAAAACACTGACCCCATTGGCAGAGTTTTTTCCTTAAAACAAAACAAAACGTCTTATTTTAATATTTTAAGATGTTTTTCCCTTGTTTTTAGAAGGGCACTTTTTGCGTCCTTTACGTCCTTAATCTAACCCGTGCTCCTCGTCCTCCCCCAGCCTGCGACTGTGACCCGGTGGGCTCTCTGAACGGGGGCATCTGTGACGGGCTGACGGATGTTCGGGCCGGTCTCATCGCGGGACAGTGTCGCTGTAAGGTCCACGTGGAGGGCGGGCGGTGCGAGCGCTGCAAGCAGGCGCACTACGGCCTCAGCGACCAGCCCCAGGGATGCAAACGTAAGGTCCACAGGCGCTTTCTGGGCAGACCGTGAAGCTCTGCTGACGTCCTGGTTTAGACCTGGTTTAGACCTGGTTTAGACCTGGTTTAGACATCGTTTAGACCTCGTTTAGATCTGGTTTAGATCTGGTTTAGACCTGGTTTAGACCTGGTTTAGATCTGGTTTAGACCTGGTTTAGACCTAGATTAGACCTGGTTTAGTCCTGGTTTAGACCTGGTTTAGACCTCGTTTAGATCTGGTTTAGACCTGGTTTAGACCTGGTTTAGACCTGGTTTAGGCCTGGTTTAGACCTGGTTTAGTCCTGGTTTAGACCTGGTTTAGACCTGGTTTAGATCTGGTTTAGACCTGGTTTAGACCTGGATTAGACCTGGTTTAGACCTGGTTTAGACCTGGTTTAGACCTGGTTTAGATCTGGTTTAGACCTGGTTTAGATCTGGTTTAGACCTGGTTTAGATCTGGTTTAGACCTGGTTTAGACCTGGTTTAGATCTGGTTTAGATCTGGTTTAGACCTGGTTTAGACCTGGTTTAGGCCTGGTTTAGATCTGGTTTAGGCCTGGTTTAGACCTGGTTTAGGCCTGGTTTAGACCTGGTTTAGATCTGGTTTAGACCTGGTTTAGACCTGGTTTAGATCTGGTTTAGACCTGGTTTAGATCTGGTTTAGACCTGGTTTAGACCTGGTTTAGACCTGGTTTAGATCTGGTTTAGATCTGGTTTAGACCTGGTTTAGATCTGGTTTAGACCTGGTTTAGATCTGGTTTAGACCTGGTTTAGACCTGGTTTAGACCTGGTTTAGATCTGGTTTAGATCTGGTTTAGACCTGGTTTAGGCCTGGTTTAGATCTGGTTTAGACCTGGTTTAGGCCTGGTTTAGACCTGGTTTAGTCCTGGTTTAGACCTGGTTTAGATCTGGTTTAGACCTGGTTTAGACCTGGTTTAGGCCTGGTTTAGTCCTGGTTTAGGCCTGGTTTAGACCTGGTTTAGGCCTGGTTTAGACCTGGTTTAGACCTGGATTAGACCTGGTTTAGACCTGGTTTAGACCTGGTTTAGACCTGGTTTAGACCTCGTTTAGATCTGGTTTAGACCTGGTTTAGACCTGGTTTAGGCCTGGTTTAGATCTGGTTTAGGCCTGGTTTAGACCTGGTTTAGACCTGGTTTAGGCCTGGTTTAGACCTGGTTTAGACCTGGTTTAGACCTGGATTAGACCTGGTTTAGTCCTGGTTTAGACCTGGTTTAGATCTGGTTTAGACCTGGTTTAGACCTGGTTTAGATCTGGTTTAGACCTGGTTTAGATCTGGTTTAGACCTGGTTTAGGCCTGGTTTAGGCCTGGTTTAGACCTGGTTTAGGCCTGGTTTAGACCTGGTTTAGGCCTGGTTTAGACCTGGTTTAGTCCTGGTTTAGACCTGGTTTAGTCCTGGTTTAGACCTGGTTTAGATCTGGTTTAGACCTGGTTTAGACCTGGTTTAGGCCTGGTTTAGACCTGGTTTAGTCCTGGTTTAGACCTGGTTTAGACCTGGTTTAGATCTGGTTTAGACCTGGTTTAGGCCTGGTTTAGGCCTGGTTTAGACCTGGATTAGATCTGGTTTAGACCTGGTTTAGACCTGGATTAGACCTGGTTTAGTCCTGGTTTAGACCTGGTTTAGATCTGGTTTAGACCTGGTTTAGACCTGGTTTAGATCTGGTTTAGACCTGGTTTAGATCTGGTTTAGATCTGGTTTAGACCTGGTTTAGGCCTGGTTTAGGCCTGGTTTAGACCTGGTTTAGGCCTGGTTTAGACCTGGTTTAGGCCTGGTTTAGACCTGGTTTAGTCCTGGTTTAGACCTGGTTTAGTCCTGGTTTAGACCTGGTTTAGATCTGGTTTAGACCTGGTTTAGACCTGGTTTAGGCCTGGTTTAGACCTGGTTTAGTCCTGGTTTAGACCTGGTTTAGACCTGGTTTAGATCTGGTTTAGACCTGGTTTAGGCCTGGTTTAGACCTGGTTTAGACCTCGTTTAGATCTGGTTTAGACCTGGTTTAGACCTGGTTTAGGCCTGGTTTAGATCTGGTTTAGGCCTGGTTTAGACCTGGTTTAGACCTGGTTTACGCCTGGTTTAGATCTGGTTTAGACCTGGTTTAGATCTGGTTTAGACCTGGTTTAGATCTGGATTAGACCTGGTTTAGACCTGGTTTAGTCCTGGTTTAGATCTGGTTTAGACCTGGTTTAGACCTGGATTAGATCTGGTTTAGACCTGGTTTAGACCTGGTTTAGACCTGGTTTAGACCTCGTTTAGATCTGGTTTAGACCTGGTTTAGACCTGGTTTAGGCCTGGTTTAGATCTGGTTTAGGCCTGGTTTAGACCTGGTTTAGACCTGGTTTACGCCTGGTTTAGACCTGGTTTAGACCTGGTTTAGACCTGGATTAGACCTGGTTTAGTCCTGGTTTAGACCTGGTTTAGATCTGGTTTAGACCTGGTTTAGATCTGGTTTAGACCTGGTTTAGATCTGGTTTAGATCTGGTTTAGACCTGGTTTAGGCCTGGTTTAGGCCTGGTTTAGACCTGGTTTAGACCTGGTTTAGACCTGGTTTAGACCTGGTTTAGACTTGGTTTAGTCCTGGTTTAGACCTGGTTTAGTCCTGGTTTAGACCTGGTTTAGTCCTGGTTTAGACCTGGTTTAGATCTGGTTTAGACCTGGTTTAGACCTGGTTTAGGCCTGGTTTAGACCTGGTTTAGTCCTGGTTTAGACCTGGTTTAGACCTGGTTTAGATCTGGTTTAGACCTGGTTTAGGCCTGGTTTAGGCCTGGTTTAGACCTGGTTTAGACCTGGTTTAGACCTGGTTTAGATCTGGTTTAGATCTGGTTTAGACCTGGTTTAGACCTGGTTTAGACCTGGTTTAGACCTGGTTTAGACCTGGTTTAGTCCTGGTTTAGATCTGGTTTAGACCTGGTTTAGACCTCGTTTAGACATCGTTTAGACCTGGTTTAGATCTGGTTTAGTCCTGGTTTAGACCTGGTTTAGATCTGGTTTAGACCTGGTTTAGACCTCGTTTAGACCTGGTTTAGACCTGGTTTAGTCCTGGTTTAGTCCTGGTTTAGACCTCGTTTAGACCTGGTTTAGACCTGGTTTAGATCTGGTTTAGTCCTGGTTTAGTCCTGGTTTAGACCTCGTTTAGACATCGTTTAGACCTGGTTTAGATCTGGTTTAGTCCTGGTTTAGACCTCGTTTAGACCTCGTTTAGACCTGGTTTCGACCTGGTTTAGTCCTGGTTTGACCTCGTTTAGACCTGGTTTAGACCTGGTTTAGTCCTGGTTTAGACCTGGTTTAGACCTCGTTTAGACATCGTTTAGACCTGGTTTAGATCTGGTTTAGTCCTGGTTTAGACCTCGTTTAGACCTGGTTTAGACCTGGTTTAGATCTGGTTTAGTCCTGGTTTAGACCTGGTTTAGACCTGGTTTAGACCTGGTTTAGACCTGGTTTAGATCTGGTTTAGACCTGGTTTAGACCTGGTTTAGACCTCGTTTAGATCTGGTTTAGATCTGGTTTAGACCTCGTTTAGACCTCGTTTAGACCTGGTTTAGACCTGGTTTAGACCTGGTTTAGACCTGGTTTAGTCCTGGTTTAGACCTGGTTTAGATCTGGTTTAGTCCTGGTTTAGACCTGGTTTAGATCTGGTTTAGATCTGGTTTAGACCTGGTTTAGACCTGGTTTAGACCTCGTTTAGACCTGGTTTAGACCTGGTTTAGACCTGGTTTAGACCTGGTTTAGACCTCGTTTAGACCTCGTTTAGACCTGGTTTAGATCTGGTTTAGACCTGGTTTAGTCCTGGTTTAGACCTGGTTTAGATCTGGTTTAGTCCTGGTTTAGACCTGGTTTAGATCTGGTTTAGACCTGGTTTAGACCTGGTTTAGACCTGGTTTAGTCCTGGTTTAGTCCTGGTTTAGACCTGGTTTAGACCTGGTTTAGACCTCGTTTAGATCTGGTTTAGATCTGGTTTAGTCCTGGTTTAGACCTGGTTTAGTCCTGGTTTAGTCCTGGTTTAGACCTGGTTTAGTCCTGGTTTAGTCCTGGTTTAGACCTGGTTTAGACCTGGTTTAGACCTGGTTTAGACCTCGTTTAGATCTGGTTTAGATCTGGTTTAGTCCTGGTTTAGATCTGGTTTAGACCTGGTTTAGTCCTGGTTTAGACCTGGTTTAGTCCTGGTTTAGTCCTGGTTTAGACCTGGTTTAGACCTGGTTTAGACCTGGTTTAGACCTCGTTTAGATCTGGTTTAGATCTGGTTTAGACCTGGTTTAGACCTGGTTTAGACCTGGTTTAGACCTCGTTTAGACCTCGTTTAGACCTGGTTTAGATCTGGTTTAGACCTGGTTTAGACCTGGTTTAGACCTGGTTTAGACCTGGTTTAGATCTGGTTTAGTCCTGGTTTAGTCCTGGTTTAGTCCTGGTTTAGTCCTGGTTTAGACCTGGTTTAGACCTGGTTTAGACCTGGTTTAGACCTGGTTTAGATCTGGTTTAGACCTGGTTTAGACCTGGTTTAGACCTCGTTTAGATCTGGTTTAGATCTGGTTTAGACCTCGTTTAGACCTCGTTTAGACCTGGTTTAGATCTGGTTTAGTCCTGGTTTAGACCTCGTTTAGACCTCGTTTAGACCTGGTTTAGATCTGGTTTAGTCCTGGTTTAGACCTGGTTTAGACCTGGTTTAGACCTGGTTTAGACCTGGTTTAGATCTGGTTTAGACCTGGTTTAGACCTGGTTTAGACCTCGTTTAGATCTGGTTTAGATCTGGTTTAGTCCTGGTTTAGACCTGGTTTAGACCTGGTTTAGACCTGGTTTAGACCTGGTTTAGATCTGGTTTAGACCTGGTTTAGACCTGGTTTAGACCTCGTTTAGATCTGGTTTAGATCTGGTTTAGACCTCGTTTAGACCTCGTTTAGACCTCGTTTAGATCTGGTTTAGACCTGGTTTAGACCTGGTTTAGACCTGGTTTAGTCCTGGTTTAGACCTGGTTTAGATCTGGTTTAGTCCTGGTTTAGACCTGGTTTAGATCTGGTTTAGACCTGGATTAGACCTGGTTTAGACCTCGTTTAGACATCGTTTAGACCTGGTTTAGATCTGGTTTAGACCTGGTTTAGACCTGGTTTAGACCTCGTTTAGACCTGGTTTAGACCTGGTTTAGACCTGGTTTAGACCTGGTTTAGACCTCGTTTAGACCTCGTTTAGACCTGGTTTAGATCTGGTTTAGTCCTGGTTTAGACCTGGTTTAGACCTGGTTTAGACCTGGTTTAGACCTGGTTTAGACCTCGTTTAGACCTGGTTTAGACCTCGTTTAGATCTGGTTTAGACCTCGTTTAGACCTGGTTTAGACCTCGTTTAGACATCGTTTAGATCTGGTTTAGACCTGGATTAGACCTGGTTTAGACCTGGTTTAGATCTGGTTTAGACCTGGTTTAGACCTGGTTCCTGGTCTATAGCCCTTTCACAAACGGTGCACATGGATAAACTGTGGATGTGTCATGTGGTACTTCTGTATTTAACATATGAACAAATGAAGAGTGCCTACGTTTAAGAGTGCAGCGCATGACTAGTTAACAGTGGAAAAAAAGAACTTAAAGTCTGAAGTGAGATGACTTTTAAAGCATTAATTAAAGAATTAGGCACTTTATGTTGAGTTGTGTTGATATGAACTAATGCAGGTATAAGATGAGAGAAAAATGTGAATGCCAATGGAACTTGAAATGATACAAAATAATCTGAATTAAGAAAAAATGTTCTGGTTTCCTTTTGCGATAAGAGGTTTTATCTTGAGAAGAGACCAAATCTACTCAAACTTCAGACTTTATCCCTTAATCATGCAGGTTTGTGTCATTTCTTCCTTAAGATGATTATTATTTTTCTAGTGTGCACAAAGTTAACCGGAGAAATGAAAGCAGCACTAAGTAACTCTTGCCCCTAGAGGCCATAACTGCAGGTGTCGTAGCATGTTACGTTTTTTACTCATTAATTGTCCGTGAGAGTAAATACTACGCAGACAGAAAAGACAAAGGGACAGAGGGATATTGTTCATCCAACTACACAATAAAGATTTTTTTTTTTTCATTCAAACTTGGCTGTAAATACTGTTTAAGTGGCGCTAGCCCGCAGTTAGCTTTGCCCGTTAGCCTGTTAGCTTCTTCTTCGTGATTCCATTAGTGTGTATTGGTGACTCCGACATGTTGGCAGGTAAGATGCAAGGGTGGTTTTCTAGCCAGAGACACCAGGGGGAGATGAAAGACCCTCCAATCATCCCATCCCAAGTTCTTCACATAAACATTTAAGGCGAGACACTGCAGGTGAAGAGGGAAAAAATGTATATTTACAGATATGAATTTGAAACCTTTGCTGTAGATCACTGGCATAAATGTGAGAAGTTTTCTGTCATTTTATCTTTTCATATGAGAACAAGGTGTTTTATGCCTAAAAATGCCCCAAATTTCCCATCTTTTCGGCGACAAAATCTGAATAATGGACAGAGCTACATTCAAATTTATGGTTTCATTTTATTAATGAGTTGCCAAGACTTTTTCAGAGGGGATTTTGGATTTCTTGTTTAGTTTTAAAATAAGCTGTTTTTTAGTGGAAAATTTTGTAAAACTGTAATTTTCACCTTATTTTTTGACATTCAAAACTCAATAAATGGGGCTTAAGGGATTAGACCAGGGGTTCTCAACCTGGGGGTCGGGACCCCCAAGGGGGTCGCGAGACAAATTTGGGGGGTCGCCAAAGCATATAGATAAAACTGTATATTTTAATATTATTATGATGGTGTTGCTATTATACTAGGGTGCCATTATTTGTTCTAAATTTGATTCATTTTATTTTAGCCATTGTTTTGTCTTTGTTTTTTTAGAATTATATAGGTCAACCCCTTAACTCCCGCCTGAACCGAGCACATTTTCTCCAGTTTGGCTTTACCCCAATCCAAAAGCTTCTGGAAAAAAGCTGTGAAAATAGTAAGAAAACTTAGACGAAAACAATGATGGAAATGTGACAAAAAAGCGAGAAAACACTGGCAAAAAAGTGATGAAAAATTTATGAAAAAATGGCAAAAATGTCACAAAAAAATAAAAATAAAAGTGACAAAAATTTGATAAAAAATGGACGACAAAATGACCAAAAAAATACAAAAATGAGTTGACTACCCAACAAAAAAAGATGACGTGAGGAAAAAGATCCTCTCGGTTCAGGCGGGAGTTAAGAGGTTAAAGTCCCTGTTTTTCCCATGGTCTGACCCAGGCGGGGCTCACGATCCAAATGAACTGTTTTGGATCCAAAAGGTTGAGAACCACTGGATTAAATAATAAAAAATCCCTTTGAAAAATCTTCCAAATCTTGTTCAGTCCAAGGCTGGAAAATGTGAAGTCTTTAGGTCCGACTGACGTGGACATAGTGTCGCCACAATGACAGAAACATGTGTTTGGAGAAAAAGGCCTTGAAATTGTGTTCTCCCATATAAGTCTATGGGGGAACATTGAATCAGAGCAATATTTAAACATGTTATTGTGAAGATTAGGGATATTTTCTGTTTCCGGGTGAAAGTTTATATGTTCAGAGACCAATGTGGCCCAAAACCTGAAAACTGAAAAAATTTAGTTTTGCCTGTAGTGTCTCCCCTTAAATCTTTAATCCACCCAAACAGAGCAAAGTGAAGCACAAACATGTGGACAGTGTTTAGTGAGTAGTGGATTCATCTTCCTGCACTCGGACCCTGGAAGTGTCTCCTTTGGCCTGTGTACAAATAAACTGCTCTACTTAAATGAGCCGCCTGAAATCCCGTGTTAGTATTAGACTTATCAGAGATGCTCAGGACTTGTTTAGTCTTGGATCAGGTCTGATTAGTCTTGCTTTAAGATGCTTGGTCACAGCTGCTGGTCCTTTCACCCCTGCACTGTCTTAGAGAAGCATCATTTACTCCATTTTGAAAACTTCATTAACTTTAAACATGGCTGCCTTGTATATAAAGTATTGCATGGACTTGCTCCGCCTCCATCGCAGGATTTCATCAAACCAAAGTCTGTTAGTGGGATCACGGGCACCAGGGCATCAGCTCCAGGAGACTGTGAGGTTCCACACAGGAGAACCTCCTCAGGACAGACTGTGCTCTCTGTGAGGTTCCACACAGGAGAACCTCCTCTGGACAGACTGTGAGGTTCCACACAGGAGAACCTCCTTTGGACAGACTGTGCTCTCTGTGAGGTTCCACACAGGAGAACCTCCTCAGGACAGACTGCTCTCTGTGAGGTTCCACACAGGAGAACCTCCTCTGGACAGACTGTGCTCTCTGTGAGGTTCCACACAGGAGAACCTCCTCTGGACAGACTCTCTGTGAGGCTCCACACAGGAGAACCTCCTCTGGACAGACTCTCTGTGAGGCTCCACACAGGAGAACCTCCTCTGGACAGACTGTGCTCTCTGTGAGGTTCCACACAGGAGAACCTCCTCTGGACAGACTGTGCTCTCTGTGAGGTTCCACACAGGAGAACCTCCTCTGGACAGACTCTCTGTGAGGCTCCACACAGGAGAACCTCCTCTGGACAGACTGTGCTCTCTGTGAGGCTCCACACAGGAGAACCTCCTCAGGACAGACTGTGCTCTCTGTGAGGTTCCACACAGGAGAACCTCCTCTGGACAGACTGTGCTCTCTGTTAGGTTCCACACAGGAGAACCTCCTCTGGACAGACTGTGCTCTCTGTGAGGTTCCACACAGGAGAACCTCCTCTGGAATCGTCTCCCTTTATCATCAGAGAGACTTTTAAAGCAGGTTTTAAACTGTGGCTAAAGGAAAACCAGGCCTGTGACACTTTTAGTTGTTGCTGTATTTATTGTTGTCACATTATGTAATTGTAAATTGTGTCTGTGTTTCCTGCCTCGGGACGACAGATGGAAACTAGCATCCCCGCTATAATCTGGCATATTTACAGAGCTCATGTGCAGCTGTTCATCAACATGCATTGTCCCTATCAAAGAAATAAATAAAAAAAGATCTGTTCGGCCTTTGTGAAGGGTGCCATGTCAGCAATGGTCGGCCCTTCAGTCCCGGTTTGGACCTGGTTCAGTAAAGTCCTAGTTTCGACTCTATTTTCTCATTCAACAAAGTGATTGGATTAAAATAGAAAAGAAGTAAAGCTTTTGAGGTGTTTATCGGCCTCTGAATGAGTTTTTTTTATCTTTAGCGTGTAATATCTTTGCGTGTTTCTGTAGCGTGTAATATCTTTGCGTGTTTCCGTAGCGTGTAATATCTTTGCGTGTTTCCGTAGCGTGTAATATCTGTGTGTATCTTTAGCGTGCACGTGCAGCCCTCTGGGGACTCTTGCTGGAGGAAACCCCTGCGACAGCGAGTCGGGAAACTGCTTCTGCAAACGGCTGGTGACCGGACGAGACTGTGACCAGTGTGTGGTGAGTGTGAATGAACCGCTTCAGATCCCATTGTAGAACTCTCTCCTGCTTTGGGAACTCTCTCCTCTGGTTCTGTTTAGTGCTTTGGGAACTCTCTCCTGCTTTGTGAACTCTCTCCTCTGGTTCTGTGCTTTGGGAACTCTCTCCTGCTTTGTGAACTCTCTCCTCTGGTTCTGTGCTTTGGGAACTCTCTCCTGCTTTGTGAACTCTCTCCTCTGGTTCTGTGCTTTGGGAACTCTCTCCTGCTTTGGGAACTCTCTCCTGCTTTGGGAACTCTCTCCTCTGGTTCTGTGCTTTGGGAACTCTCTCCTGCTTTGGGAACTCTCTCCTCTGGTTCTGTGCTTTGGGAACTCTCTCCTGCTTTGGGAACTCTCTCCTCTGGTTCTGTTTGGTGCTTTGGAAACTCTCTCCTGCTTTGTGAACTCTCTCCTCTGGTTCTGTGCTTTGGGAACTCTCTCCTGCTTTGGGAACTCTCTCCTCTGGTTCTGTGCTTTGGGAACTCTCTCCTGCTTTGTGAACTCTCTCCTCTGGTTCTGTGCTTTGGGAACTCTCTCCTGCTTTGGGAACTCTCTCCTGCTTTGGGAACTCTCTCCTCTGGTTCTGTGCTTTGGGAACTCTCTCCTCTGGTTCTGTGCTTTGGGAACTCTCTCCTGCTTTGTGAACTCTCTCCTCTGGTTCTGTGCTTTGGGAACTCTCTCCTGCTTTGTGAACTCTCTCCTCTGGTTCAGTTTGGTGCTTTGGGAACTCTCTCCTGCTTTGTGAACTCTCTCCTCTGGTTCAGTTTGGTGCTTTGGGAACTCTCTCCTGCTTTGTGAACTCTCTCCTCTGGTTCAGTTTGGTGCTTTGGGAACTCTCTCCTGCTTTGTGAACTCTCTCCTCTGGTTCAGTTTGGTGCTTTGGGAACTCTCTCCTGCTTTGGGAACTCTCTCCTCTGGTTCTGTGCTTTGGGAACTCTCTCCTGCTTTGGGAACTCTCTCCTCTGGTTCTGTGCTTTGGGAACTCTCTCCTGCTTTGTGAACTCTCTCCTCTGGTTCTGTGCTTTGGGAACTCTCTCCTCTGGTTCTGTTTAGAGCTTTGTGCTTAGATCCCGTCACTGCTGCAAACAGGATCATGTTTCTGTGACTGTGATTCCTTCCACTGTCCGGGCCCATTGTTTCCCCTGTTTAAACACCCCCCCCGTCTGTCACACACTAGTGGGAGCTTTGAATGCAGAGTTTGCACTGTGCTGCGATGGGACGTCCCGTTTAAAGAGCTTCAAAGCCTCACAGTGCCCCCCCCCCCCTCGCTCAGTGAAACAGACAGGGACAGTGTGGGTGGTCTGAAGATTCACACTCGGCCTCAAAACTACCGGACTGCAAAAGTAATGAACTAGATCAGTATAAACATCTCAGTTTGAGCACAATAATCCAAATTTTAGCTGTTCTGACTGGTTAAGAAGTTGTTGGGCATTTGTCCTGGATTATTTCACTTGTTCTGAGATGTTTCTGACTCGTTTCGATACATTTCGTCCTTATTTCAGGTCATTTTCTTTGCCAATGGGGAAAGAAAATCAGTCTTATCTCATTGGCAGTTTTACTTTCTTATTTCAAGCGAGATTTACCCTAGAACTGGTCTGAAATGTCCTCAAACAAGCAAAGCAAACTTGATCAGGAAAAGTGTCTAAATGAGTGAAAACCGCTCAAAACAAGAAACATTTCCTCAATTCAAGTCATTGAAATTTGACAAAAATATGACCAAAAATATGACCAAAAAAATGACAAAAAAATGACAAAAAATGTGATGAAAATTTGACGAAAAAATGACAAAAAAACTGACCAAAAAAATACAAAAAATAACAAAAAAATGACAAAAAAATGACAAAAATATGATGAAAATTTGATGAAAATTTGACGAAAAAATAAAAACATTAAAAAAAAAAAATACAAAAAAATAACAAAAAAATGACAAAAAAAATACAAAAAATGATGAAAATGTGATGAAAATTTGACGAAAAAATGACAAAAAAATGACAAAAAGTTAAGAAGTTCTTGGGCGTTTTTTCAAGCGAGATTTACCCTAGAACTGGTCTGAAATGTCCTCAAACAAGCAAAGCAAACTTGATCAGGAAAAGTGTCTGAATGAGTGAAAACCGCTCAAAACAAGAAACATTTCCTCAATTCAACTCATTTAAGCCAATGCTTGATATTCACTTTTTGCAGTGTGGAAAAGAAGAACGGCTCAGATTAACACGTGACTTAAACCATACCAGAATCTGCAGAAAGAATGTGGAAATAAGTGAGATTATCCTGAAATAAGTCGACGTGGCTTTGATTTGAGCGACTAGTTTCAAGAAATGACAATGTTTACACTTAAATTAAGAAAAAGTGGAGGAAAAAAAGTAATTTCAAGCGCGATTAGATCCTTTTCAAGATTAAAAATCCGGTCTCATGGACAGAATTCTTGTAATTAGTTTCTCAAATCTCGGGCAAATTCACTGATTTCAAGAAAATGATCTGATATTTCTAAGGGGAAATCACGCATTGGCTTAAATATCTTGAGTGTTTTTCATTAATTTAGACTTTTTTTCCTGACCTGACCAAGTTTACTTTGATAGTTTGATGATATTTCAGACTAGTTCTAAGGTTTCTCATTCATACTGTCTTACCATCTTTAATAGTTACAAGGTAATCTCACTTGAAATAAGAAAGTAAAACAGCTCATGGGATAAGAAATAGTTTACCACACTAGCAAAGCAAATCACCTGAAATAAAGACGAAAAGGATTGAAACGAGAACTAGTCTGGGTCAAATGCCCGACTAAACCTTAACTCACAGTTGGATTATTATGCCCAAATTGAGGCATTTCAATTAATTTAGTCTTTTGCGTTTTGCTGTGTTCTCTCCGAGCTCAGAGACAGACTTTCACACTTTAATACAGTGGTTCTCAACCCCCATTATAACAGTTAAAGGGGTTTGGCCCGGGTCACACACACATCCAGTTTGAATTAATGAGCAGGAACAAAGGAGAACACAAGGATGAGAGAAAAAGTGTCCGCACCAGTGTTAATTTCGTCGACTAAAATTGGACTAAAACTAAATGAAAAGTTTCTCATGAGACTAAAACTGTGACTAAAATGTCCAGATGTTTTAGTCGACTAAAATCAGACTAAATAAAAATGAAAAGGAGAGACTAAAATCATCCAAACTTGTATTGAGCGTCTGAAAGAGCCTCAGATCATGTTTAAAGGATCAGCTCTGAGCTTTGTTCATGTGGAGCAGAAACATGAAGCAGAGGAACAACATTAAACATGATTAGAATCAATATCATCAATGCAAAGTCCACTCAATTAGTCTTAAATTTAGTCGACTAAAACTAGACTAAAATTGAAGATTTTTTTGACTAAATCTCGACTAAAATTAAATGACATTTTAGTCAAAAGACTAAAACTAAATTAAAATATGTTGTCAAAATTAACACTGGTCCGCACAACAATATAGCTCCCAAAAAGTATTTATTATTTACACCATATGTAACGTTTCCTCAGACTTCCTTACGTTACATATGGTGTAAATAATAAATACTTTTTGGGAGCTATATTGTTGTGTTGACACTTTTTTTCTCAACTCTGGTAAAATAGCACACATGCTACAATAAAATATATTATATGCTATTAAAAATATGCATATTTTACCCCCCAAATTTGACCCTGAACCACCGCTCTGATAGGTGGCCATCCCACCTGCGCGATCCCGTCAGACCCTGGAGCGAAGCAGGAATGACCTGGTCGGTGTTTGGATGGGAGACTGTTTGGGAAACACCAGGAAGTCTGGGTGAAGGTAGTGAGGGAGTGATCAGAGGGGCTGATGGCACAGACTGGCAGCCTCGCCTCCGTCAGTCTACCCCAGGGCAGCTTCCCCACACTGCAAAAAGTATTTAACTAGATCAGTATAATTCACTTGTTCTGAGATGTTTCTGACTCGTTTCGATACATTTCGTCCTTATTTCAGGTCATTTTCTTTGCCAACGGGGAAAGAAAATTGGTCTTATCTCATTGGCAGTTTTACTTTATTATTTCAAGCGAGATTTACCCTAGAACTGGTCTGAAATGTCCTCAAACAAGCAAAGCAAACTCGGTCCGATCAGGAAAAGTGTCTAAATGAGTGAAAACCGCTCAAAACAAGAAACATTTCCTCAATTCAAGTCATTGAAATTTGACAAAAATATGACCAAAAAAATACAAAAAAAAATGACAAAAATGTGACAAAAAAATTGATAAAAAATGGACGAAAAAATGACAGAAAAATGATAAAAAATTACAAAAAATAACAAAAAAATGACACAAATGTGACAAAAAAAATTGAAAAAATGACAAAAATTTGATGAAAATTTGACAAAAAAATACAAAAAAAATACAAAAAAATGACAAAAAGTTCAGAAGTTCTTGGGCATTTGTCCTGGATTATTTCTCTTGTTCTGAGATGTTTCTGACTCGTTTCGATACATTTCGTCCTTATTTCAGGTCATTTTCTTTGCCAATGGGGAAAGAAAATCTGTCTTATCTCATTGGCAATTTTACTTTCTTATTTCAAGCGAGATTTACCCTAGAACTGGTCTGAAATGTCCTCAAACAAGCAAAGCAAACTCGGTCCGATCAGGAAAAGTGTCTAAATGAGTGAAAACCGCTCAAAACAAGAAACATTTCCTCAATTCAAGTCATTGAAATTTGACAAAAATATGACCAAAAAAATACAAAAAAAAATGACAAAAATGTGACAAAAAAATTGATAAAAAATGGACGAAAAAATGACAGAAAAATGATAAAAAATTACAAAAAATAACAAAAAAATGACACAAATGTGACAAAAAAAATTGAAAAAATGACAAAAATTTGATGAAAATTTGACAAAAAAATACAAAAAAAATACAAAAAAATGACAAAAAGTTCAGAAGTTCTTGGGCATTTGTCCTGGATTATTTCTCTTGTTCTGAGATGTTTCTGACTCGTTTCGATACATTTCGTCCTTATTTCAGGTCATTTTCTTTGCCAATGGGGAAAGAAAATCTGTCTTATCTCATTGGCAATTTTACTTTCTTATTTCAAGCGAGATTTACCCTAGAACTGGTCTGAAATGTCCTCAAACAAGCAAAGCAAACTCGGTCCGATCAGGAAAAGTGTCTAAATGAGTGAAAACCGCTCAAAACAAGAAACATTTCCTCAATTCAAGTCATTGAAATTTGACAAAAATATGACAAAAAAAATACAAAAAAATGACAAAAATGTGACAAAAAAATTGATAAAAAATGGACGAAAAAATGACAAAAAAATGACAAAAAATTACAAAAAATTACAAAAAAATGACAAAAATGTGATGAAAATTTGACGAAAAAATGACAAAAATGTGACAAAAAAATTGATAAAAAATGGACGAAAAAATGACAAAAAAATAACAAAAAAATGACAAAAAACTGAAATTTTTTTTTTGAAAAAACGACAATAATGTGATGAAAATTTGACAAGAAAATACAAAAAAAATACAAAAAAATGACTAAAAGTTAAGAAGTTGTTGGGCATTTTGTCCTGGATTATTTCACTTGTTCTGAGATGTTTCTGACTCGTTTCGATGCATTTCGTCCTTATTTCAGGTCATTTTCTTTGCCAATGGGGAAAGAAAATTGGTCTCATCTCATTGGCAATTTTACTTTCTTGTTTCAAGCGAGATTTACCCTAGAACTGGTCTGAAATGTCCTCAAACAAGCAAAGCAAACTCGGTCCGATCAGGAAAAGTGTCTAAATGAGTGAAAACCGCTCAAAACAAGAAACATTTCCTCAATTCAAGTCATTTAAGACAATGCTTGATATTTACTTTTTGCAGTATGGAGTGAATGAGTTATGCAGTTTCTTTTTCTTTATTTCCCGCTGTTGTGTTTCAGGCCGAACACTGGGGTCTGAGCAACGACATGGACGGGTGCCGACCGTGCAACTGCGACCTCGGAGGAGCCCTCAACAACCAGTCAGTGCTGTTCTACTCAGCTGTGCTTTTAATACCAAACACATTAGTCTGGCTTTGTTCTGGTTCCTGAGAGGTTTGGCTGTTTCCATGTCCATACACTGCAAAAAGTGCCCTCCTAAAAACAAGGAAAAAAATCTTAAAATACGGCATTTTGTCTTGTTTTAAGGAAAATATTCTGCCCATGGGGTCAGCATTTTTTTCTTGCTAAGAATTCTTATTTCTCGAATATTTTTCTCATCATAAAACAAGAAAGAAACACTAAATTTAAGCAAATAAATAGATAGAATTAAGAAATATGTCCTCAGAAAATGGAATAATTTAAGGAAAACATTCTTATTTAGTGAAAAATTGAGGATATTTTACTTAAATGTTGCTTGATTTAAGCAAAATGTTCTAAATTACTCACATTTTTGAGCAAAATGTTCTTAATAAATACTAATATTTAAGGAAAGTATTGCCCGTGGACCCGCCTCCATGATGTGGAGCCAGGCTGATGGTCAGAATCACCTGCTGGAGGATTCACCTATTGTACATGTTTTTAGTGGCAGACACGGGGAGAACATGCTCCACACAGAAAGGCCCCGTCCTGGTGGGAATCGAACCCGGGACCTTCGAGCTGTGAAGCTGAGGCTCTAACCGCTGTGCCACCGAGCCGCCCACTTTAAAGAATGGAATGTTTTATCTCTCTGTGAGAAGCAGTTCTTACATTAAGAGTTGTTGATCTGAGTTTTTCTTAAATTAACAAAAAATATTCTTTGTCTAAAACTGAAGAAGATTCAAAAAGTTTTTCTTTCTTGTTACAAGAAAAATGTTCATGTTTTTTAGCAAATTTATCTGAACAAGAAATGGCTGGATTTTATTTCCTAAAATTAAATTTCTCAAGAAAACTTTGCTCCACAAAACATTATTACGTTTTAGGGAAAAAATAAGAACTTATTTCTTAAAGTAAGACATTTTTTACTTGCTTAGAATCCACTTTTTGCAGTGTAGTAACTGAGAGTCTCCACACAGTTACACAGCTAATGCAACAGTCCTGCTTTAGTTTAGGCTTTGCTCATGTGTGTCTTTCAAAAGCACCAGAGACGTCCCATTCACTCCATGTTTGCTTCTCACCGAACGGGACAAACCTCGACAGATTTACGGATTCAAACAAACGGAGAGAACAAAGGAGGAACGGCCCTGAAACACGAACGAGAGAAAGACCTGCCGCTCGAGAAACAGCTGGAGGAGCCGACACAACAGGACGATGTTCAAACTATAAACTGATGTTTGTGTTTCTGGGTAAATTTAACCCGACTTTCTGCCTGAAAGGTCATTCGTGTTTGTGATCTACGTCTAACCTGGAGTTGGATGGATGATCCTTTGACATTGCAGGAGTTTATTGAAACAGCGCCACAGTGAATGTGCTGTGATCAAAGATGCTACAACCAAATATTAGCGCGTGTGACCTTTGTTTTTGGTGAACTAGTGTCATGAACAGCAGAGCTGGAAATCAAGCCTGATCCGAGCCGAGCCTGAACTATTAACTTGAATTGTCGCTCGGAGCCAGAATCAAACCCTATGTAAACTAGAAATGCAATGGCTGCCATTGCGATTGACTGCGGAATTGCGGGAAGCGAATGCAGAAATTGCATAAACTGTTCAAATTGCATAAATTGCTTAATTTGCATAATCTAATTTGCATTAAGTGGTAAAATCATAAAATGTCATGTTGCATAAACTGCATAAAGTGGTAAAATGCATGAATGGGTTAATTTGCATAAATCCTAAATGGCATAAACTCTTAAGCTGCATAAACGCTTTAAAATGCATAAAGTGGTTACTTTGCATAAATTATTAATGTTGCATAAACTTTTAAATTCCATAAACTGGTCAAACTGTTGAAATGGCCTCAGCGCTTGATTGGCAGAAGCACAAATGGCTGAAAGGCCTGGAGTTTCCCCATTGGCTGGATTCCCCCATACACACCAATGCAAACATTTCAAACTCTCGTATAAAAAAACTGGAAATCTGCAGAAGGACAATTTTTTCCTCAAAACCCACAAGTTGCAGAAGCTGAACCTGCACAAAGTGCAGAAATTGCATAAAATGCAGAAAAAAGTGCAGAAAAGCATGGATTTGCGGCAGCCCCATTATAAGTCAATGGGAAAAATCTCCGACATTTCGGCCGATTGCGGAAAAACCGTAAGTTGCAGAAGTCCCAAAAGTAACAGCACCTTCTCCTCAACATGCGGAACGTTTTGATGCATAACTTGCATAAATTGCACAAAGCATGAAGGTGCTGAAAGCTCTAGAAAATCGGGAAAAAGATGGAAGAGGAATAATAATAAAGAACATGAAAACCAATAATTGACTGCGGAAGAATTCCACAGTCAATCAATGATCATTTATTTAATGCCTGGTCAGAGCCTCTGCACCCGGAGAGACTTCCAGCTCTAATGTACAGCACTGGGATGTGTAGTAAGTGCTTGTGACCCCTGGTTTGGTGTGTGACCTCTGTGTGACCCCTGTGTGCCCCCTGTGTGACCTCTGTGTGACCCCTGTGTGACCCCTGTGTGACCCCTGTGTGACCCCTGTGTGACCCCTGTGTGACCCCTGTGTGACCCCTGCGTGACCTCTGCTCCCGTCAGGTGTGACCAGGTGAGCGGGCAGTGCGAGTGCAGGCATCACATGTTCGGCCGCCGCTGTGACCAGGTGGAGTCGGGCTTTTACTTCATCGCCCTCGACCACTACACGTACGAGGCCGAGAACGCCAAGTTCGGACCCGTGAGTCGGCGTTTACTTTAGATCCATCAGGAGTGACTCTGTCCACACGTGTGATCGTCCTGTGTGTGCGTGTGTCCAGGGCGTGACGGCGGTGCCCAGGCCTCACCCGCTGGACAGAAGCCCCACCTGGACCGGGACGGGGCTGGTGAACGTGCCCGAGGGGGCCTTTCTGGAGTTCACCGTCGACAACATCCCCCACTCCATGGAGTACGACATCGTGATCCGCTACGAGCCGCAGGTGAGGAGCAAACAGGATTCTCAACGTGTGGGTCGGGGCCAGAAAGCGGCACCATTTTCTGTGGGTCGCGAGCCTATAGGAACATTTCTATTGTAAACTGCATGGAATCAGTTAAAATCAATGTTAATGGGCTGTTTTTTTTTAGACGATTTATGACAATTTCCATTTTTATTTGGGTCAGTGTTAATTTTGACATATTTTTATTTAGTTTGAGTCTTTTGACTAAAATGTAATGTAATTTCTCTCCTTCACATTATTTTTGTCATAATTGAAATCACGATTATTCAAACGATTATTTGTTGGCTTTAAAAAATCCATCAAAAAAGTGACAAAAATCCAGCAAAAAAGTGACAAAAATCCATAAAAAAGTGACAAAAATCCATAAAAAAGTGACAAAAATCCAGCAAAAAAGTGACAAAAATCCAGCAAAAAAGTGACAAAAATCCAGCAAAAAAGTGACAAAAATCCAGCAAAAAAGTGACAAAAATCCAGCAAAAAAGTGACAAAAATCCATAAAAAAGTGACAAAAATCCAGCAAAAAAGTGACAAAAATCCATCAAAAAAATGACAAAAATCCAGCAAAAAAGTGACAAAAATCCAGCAAAAAAAGTGACAAAAATCCATCAAAAAAAGACAAAAATCCATCAAAAAAGTGACAAAAATCCATCAGAAAAAGTGACAAAAATCCATCAAAAAAGTGACAAAAATCCAGCAAAAAAGTGACAAAAATCCAGCAAAAAAGTGACAAAAATCCATCAAAAAAGTGACAAAAATCCAGCAAAAAAGTGACAAAAATCCATCAAAAAAGTGACAAAAATCCAGCAAAAAAGTGACAAAAATCCAGCAAAAAAGTGACAAAAATCCAGCAAAAAAGTGACAAAAATCCAGCAAAAAAAAGACAAAAATCCATCAAAAAAGTGACAAAAATCCATCAAAAAAGTGACAAAAATCCATCAAAAAAAAGACGAAAATCCATCAAAAAAATTACAAAAATCCATCAAAAAAGTGACAAAAATCCAGCAAAAAAGTGACAAAAATCCAGCAAAAAGTGACAAAAATCCAGCAAAAAAGTGACAAAAATCCAGCAAAAAAGTGACAAAAATCCAGCAAAAAAGTGACAAAAATCCAGCAAAAAAGTGACAAAAATCCAGCAAAAAAGTGACAAAAATCCATCAAAAAAAGTGACAAAAATCCAGCAAAAAAGTGACAAAAATCCAAAAATTAAAAATTAGAAAGAAAAAAATTGAAAAAAATTGAAAAAAATAAATTGAAAAAAATAAATAAATAAAAATTATAATCGATTTTTTGCGATTATGCTAATTTTGTAATTGTTTACTGTTGTAATCGAAATCGTAATCGAATTTCGATTAATTGCACAGCCCTAATAAACATTTCTCCACCGTGTTGAATGTCTTTGTGGGAGCTTCACGTCGATCTGCAGCCGTGTCCCGTGGCTCACGCGTGTCCCGTGGCTCACGCGTGTCCCGTGGCTCACGCGTGTCCCGTGTGCTTTCACCCCGCAGTTACCGGAGCAGTGGGAGGAGGTGATCGTCACGGTGATGAGGCCCGGCCCCATCAGAGCCGACAGTCGATGTGTCAACACCGTCCCCGACGACGACAACCAGATGGTGTCCCTGCACCCCGGCTCACGGTAGGACGTCCCACACGGGGATTCAGCGCAGGAAGCAGAGGTTACAGCAGCGGGTGATGGAGCACAGGAGGGCGGGGTCGAAAACTGCTGCTTCTTAGACAAGTTACATTTCAGTTTCTAAATATTTCTGACTAGATCTGTGGGAACTGTCTCTGCCTGATCAACTAATAATAGTGTTTTTTACATTCTTATTACGTTGATCTCTTAACACCAGGCGTCTCAGACACGCGGCCCGGGGGCCAAATGCGGCCCGCGAGATAATGACTTATTTATAGACCCTTTCATTGTTTGTAAACATTCAGGGCTTAGCTGGAGGCAGAAAGTTAGATTCCTGTCTATTTCCATTGGTCAGTGCTAGATGTTCTGCTCCGGAGGGACAGTCTGCTGTGAAAACGTGAGATATCATGACACAAATGAAGGTTAGGGCCAGAGAAATGGTTAACCTCTTAACTCCCGCCTGAACCCAGAGGAGCTTTTTCCTCACGTCATCACATTTTTTTTCCAACATTTTTTTGTTGGGTGTTCAACTCATTTTTGTCACTTTTTTGTCACATTTTGTCACATTTTTTGACATTTTTTCGTCCATTTTTTCGTCACATTTTTGTCACATTTTTATCACATTTTTGTCATTTTTTCGTCAATTTTGAATCCATTTTTTGTCATTTTTTGTTATTTTTTTAATCAATTTTTCGTCATTTTTTAATAATTTTTTTGTCATTTTTTTGTCACATTTTTGCCACTTTTTCATCAATTTTTCGTCACATTTTTGTAATTTTTTCGTCATTTTTTATAATTTTTTTGTCACATTTTTGTCATTTTTTTGCCACATTTTTGTCGTTTTTTTGTCTCATTTTTGTCACATTTTTGTCATTTTTTTGTCTCATTTTTGTCACATTTTTGTCATTTTTTCGTCATTTTTTCGTCAATTTCTTGTGACATTTTTGCCACTTTTTCATACATTTTTCGTCACTTTTTTGTCACATTTCCATCATTGTTTTGTTGCTATTTTCACAGCTTTTTTTCCAGAAGCTTTTGGATTGGGGTAAAGCCAAACTGGAGAAAATGTGCTCGGTTCAGGCGGGAGTTAAGGGGTTAACTTTAAGGATTAGGATTATTTGTATTTTTAGACAAACCAACTCATAGATCTATACAAACTCACAGCAGACCGTCCCTCCGGAGCACACGATCTAGCACTAACCATTTACATTGGAGCTGTTGTCACGGTAACGATAAACAAATGTTTAACTGTTTTTGGAAACACCAAGTAAATCTTATTTTATCGTCTCGAATGCGGTTCCTCTTGTTATGGCGCCTTAAGCCACAACAGGACCACATGTTTTAGTTGTAGTTTTACACTTATAATCGCGAGTTTTAGTTTAATCTGATAGAGTTCGGGAAAGTCTACTGTAGCCATGGAGATCGGCCATCTTTGCAGCTGTTAGCATACATTTCCATTGACTAACATTAGCTAAAAACAGTTTATAAAGTGGAGAAAAGCCGTGGAGCAGCTCCGTTAGCTGCTGAGTTACTGCTGGTAAACACATCTAACTCACTGGTTCCCAAGTGTTTTAATGTGAACAATAACTCCAGTGTTTTAACTTCTAAAATCTCCATTAGTTTAGCTGCTAATCCCATAATGCTCAGCGATATGACGTCACATTCCCAAACTCTATTTCTCTTGATCACTTCCTGCCTCCAGATGATGTCACTGATGATAGATACAGACGGCATCTCTGGATTCGCCCATATATGGTCATGTTTGAAAACAGTTAAGGGGGAAAACAATTTTGAAAAAATCTAAACTTTCTCTAATTATTCAAAAACTACTTTAACAAACGCTGAATTATGAATATAGTTTCTACTAAATAAAGATACAAAGACATGGGGAGGAGCAAAGTGGTTCAACAGCCCATAAATACATAAAAAACAGAGAATGCTAACTTGATGCTACATGTTAGCATCGGGCTAATGCTAACGGTTAGCTAGCACTAACTACAACTGCCGTTTTTTCACTTCTACTGAACAATCTGCTGTGAGAAAATATCCATATGGACCTGATTTACACTGGACTTTATTTATGTGATAAATACGTTGATATTCCACCAGAAAATGGCTAAAAAGAGGGAAAATTGTGTTTTTCTAAAGATTCTATTTTCCCCCTCGGCGAAGCCACGCCCCCTTCTATGACGAGATGCGTCTGTATCTATGTCACCAGTTAGAGGGTCTATGTGATGTGCAGCCCGCCGGTAAATTGCATTAAACGCGTTAGAACTACATTTCCCATGAGGCACCGTGCGGTAATTTATCAACCTTTTTCAACAACGACACGGACGGTCAGAACGCGAGGGAGAAACTTCAGCTGGAAAAGTGACAGCAGCAGAAAGACAAAAAGCACCTTCACCATCTTTACCTTCAGGACTTTGCAAAGCGAACACTTTGTATTAGTGTTTAAAACAACAGTAAAGTGAGGAGCCTTTTCTCTCAGAGCGACATCATCAGGTCAATGAAGTTAATCTTTATTAAAGGAACAGGCCACCGTTTTTCCATTCTGAGATATGTTCTTACCTGAGCTGTGACGAGTTCTTTAGGACCTGTCTGATCTTCAGTCACGTAAACACAGCGCAGACGGCGTTAGCATTTAGCCTCTCCCTCTCTCCTCTATAGCTCCAAAACAGGTCAAGATAGAAGCTACCAAGCTCTTCCACGTTTTCACTATTTAAATATGGTTACGTGAAGTGTTCCACTACAAAGTATAATTACACACAATTAAACTATGTGGATTTTCTAAGCGGATAAAAGGGGGAACTATATTGTAAGGCGTAATAATACCAGGAGTAGTTTGGCATCCGTGCAGTAATCTTCACTTTACTGTACGGATGCCAAATTACTCCTGGTATTATTGTAAAAATTCAACAAAAATGTGATAAAAATTAAACAAAAAATGTGACAAAAATTAAACAAAAAAATGACAAAAATTCAACAAAAATGTGGCAAAAATTAAACAAAAAAATGACAAAAATTCAACAAAAATGTGGCAAAAATTCAACAAAAAATGACAAAAATTCAACAAAAAATGTGACAAAAATTCAACAAAAAATGACAAAAATTAAACAAAAAAATGACAAAAATTCATCAAAAATGTGGCAAAAAATCAACAAAAAAATGACAAAAATTCAACAAAAAAATGACAAAAATTCATCCAAAAAATGACAAAAATCAACAAAAATGTGACAAAAACCTATCCCTAAAATGGCCGCCATCAGAGTTTTTACAGATTACTCAGAAATACGTGAATGTGCCAAGGCAACACTTCAGCCATGTTTTTAATGAGGGAGTGACAGAATAACATGATGGAAAGCTGGAAAAAGTCCATTTTACATAACACCCCCCCTTTAAGGAACATTTAACTCTAACTTATAACTGTATTCTCTCATTTACATTTGATCTTGGGGTCCATAATGCTCTACATCAGCCTGCTCTCTCTATTCTTCCCATCTTTATGAATGACCCTCTAAAGTGCTGCTGTTTAGTGTTTAGTCCGATGAGAACAGATCGTTTGAACCTTCTCCTCTGTCCTCCCTCAGACACGTGGTGCTGCCCAGGCCGGTGTGCTTCGAGACGGGCCTGAACTACACCATCCGCCTCAGCCTGCCGCTGTACTCCGCCCTCAGCGACGTGCAGTCCCCGTACACGCTCATCGACTCCGTAAGCCTTCGGGAAACCACCTTCCATACAAGCCATCTCTCTTTACATCGGGGGGCCGTATCATATCACACATCAGCATCACGATATAATGTTTTTATGTCGCTGTGGACACGATATCATTTATGTTACGCTCAGCTTCATTAGAGCATGTACACGGGGGCAGGTGCTTAAAAAGTCAAATGAAATGGATGTAACTGCTTGAGTAGATCAGTGGTTCTCAAGCTTTTGGCGCCGCAACCCCCATTTTAACAGTAAAAGGGATCGTGACCCCCCGCTCGGGTCACACCGTGAGAAATAGAAATAGTAGCCGACGTAATTCTTAACCTCTTAAACTCCCGCCTGAACCGAGAGGATCTTTTTCCTCACGTCAGCACATTTTTTTCCCATCATTTTTTGTTGGGTATTCAACTCATTTTTAGAACTTTTTGTCATTTTTTTTGGCAATTTATCTCAAATTTTTGTAATGTTTTTGTCACATTTTGTCACATTTTTGTAATTTTTTTGTAATTTTTTGTAATTTTTTGTCATTTTTTGTCATTTTTTTTGTCATTTTTTTGTCATTTTTGTGTCATTTTTTTGTCAATTTTTTGTCATTTTTTTGTCATTTTTTTGTCATTTTTTTTGTCATTTTTGTGTCATTTTTGTGTCATTTTTGTGTCATTTTTTGTCACATTTTTGTCATTTTTTCGTCAATTTTTTGTCATTTTTTTGTCAAATTTTTGTCACATTTTTGTCAATTTTTTGTCATTTTTTGTCACATTTTTGTCAAATTTTTGTCATTTTTTCGTCAAATTTTTGTCATTTTTTTGTCTTTTTTTTAGTCATTTTTTGTCACATTTTTGTCATTTTTTGTCATTTTTTTGTCAAATTTTTGTCAATTTTTTGTCATATTTTTGTCAATTTCTTGTGACATTTTTGTGACATTTTTGCCACTTTTTCATACATTTTTTGTCACCTTTTTGTCCCATTTCCATCATTGTTTTCGTCTCACCTTTTTCCCAGAGGCTTTTGGATTGGGGTAAAGCCAAACTGGAGAAAATGTGCTCAGTTCAGGTGGGAGTTAAGGGGTTAAAAAAGAAAAAGAAAATGACTAAAATGAAATTCATCAAACTACAAATAATGTCTCTCTGGTAAAATAGCACACACATGCTACAATAAAACATCAGATAATATGCTAATGAAAATATGGCTATTTTATCTAAATGATCTCGCGACCCCCCCATATTTGTCTCGCGACCCCCAGGTTGAGAACCACTGGAGTAGATCATGTTTGCAAGGAAATTAGTATGGAGATAAAAAAAAAATAAAGAAAATATCACTGAATTCATCTTCCCAAGAGGCGTAAGGGTTAGTTAAAGGGATGTTTCAGGATGTTTGACACAGGGCCTCATTTCCTCGTTATCCAGAGTGTTGCTGATTTCTGGAGATATTTTTTTTTGTAATTCATGCAGTTCTTATGTTTGAAGAGTTTCGTGGCGCTAGGCTAATGCAAGGCTAGTGCATGTCTATGGTATCAGCTAGCCTGCATTAAACACAGTGTGACCCGCTCCACAGAGCACCTGAGGCAAATCACTGATAACACCAGACTAACCAAATACTTAACTCCCACCTGAACCGAGCACATTTTCTCCAGCTTTACCCCAATCCAAAAGCTTCTGGAAAAAAGGTGTGAAAATAGCGACAAAACTGAGACGAAAAAAAGGATGAAAATGTGAAAAAAGTGACAAAAATTTGACAAAAAGTGACAATAATTTGACGAAAAAATGACCAAAAAAATTAGGGAAAAAAAGGAAAAATTTGACGAAAAAGTGACCAAAAAATGACAAAAAAATGAGGGAAAAAAAAGGAAAAAATTGACGAAAAAGTTACGAAAAAGTGACAAAAAATTGACAAAAAAGTGATAAGAATTTGACGAAAAAATGACAAAAAAATTGGGGGGGAAAAAACGAAAAAATTGACGAAAAAGTTACAAAAAAGTCACGAAAATTTGACAAAAATGAGACGACTGCCCGACAAAAAAGTGCTGAAAAAAAATCTGATTTGAGGAAAAAAGATCCATTTAGTTTTGTAGGTCTTTCAAATGAGGCGTCACACTGGCCCACAGGGTTTGGGTAAAGCTGAACTGGAGAAAATGCTCTCGGTTCAGGCGGGAGTTAAAGAGGTTAAAAGTCCTTATATTTGAGCATCATCAGCTTCGTGGTTGTATAAGCTACGCGGCGGCGGAGTGATCTGCTAGAAAATAGTCCCTCAAAATGCGATCATTCATGTGACGTCAGTTATATTACAAACATTATACTTAAACTTATTTGAGGGACTGTTTGAGGGTTCTGTTCTAGGGTTAGAATTGGGTTAAGATTAGGGCTAGGGTTAGGATTAAGGCTAGGGGTTATGGGCTTAGGGTCTGGGTAATACATTATATCTATGAGTGTCCTCACTAAGATAGAAGTACAAGAGTGTGTGTGTACATACTTATATTTTTTACCCGCACATTCTCTAACAATAGTCACATATGTGGGCATTTTAGTCGCAGTCTAAAGCCCTGATCTAGTAAAGTTTGAATCCCCCTTGTTTCCCCCCGTGTGTCTCAGATCGTGCTGATGCCCAACTGTAAGAACCTGGAGATCTTCACGGGGTCCGAGGGGGCCGACTCCAGCGACTGGGACATGTTCCAGAGGTACCGGTGTCTGGAGGGCAGCCTCGGCGTCGGCAAAACGCCCATGACCGAGATCTGCCAGAAGTACATCTTCAGCATCTCCGCCATGCTGCACCAGGGCGCCAAAGGTACGCCGGCCCCTGAAAGCCACACCGTGGAGCTGGAGAGTTTATGTCCAACGGCGGGAAATGTGGGAAACATTGAAGAGAGTAGGAAAATAAAGGGAATGAAGCGGAAAGAGAGTTAAGCACTTACCAGAGCCGTGGGAAGATGTTTTCCCCCAAAATACTTTTCCTGTGCATAAATCCTGTTTATTAACCTCTTAACTCCCGCCTGAACCGAGAGCATTTTCTCCAGTTCAGCTTTACCCAAATCCTGTAGGCCAGTGTAACGCCTCATTTGAAAGACCTACAAAACTAAATGGATCTTTTTCCTCACGTCACATTTTTTTTCAGCACTTTTTTTGTCGGGCAGTCGACTCATTTTTGTCAAATTTTCGTGACTTTTTTGTCCATTTTTTCGCAAATTTCCGTCAAATTTTTCTCACTTTTTAGTCAAATTTTTTGTCATTTTTCGTCAATTTTTGGTCAATATTTGTAATTTTTTTGTCACTTTTTCGTCCATTTTTCGTCAAATTTTTCTCACATTTTGGTAAGTTTTTTGTCAGTTTTTCCTCAAATTATTCGCATTTTTTTGTCAAATTCTCATCACTTTTTCGTCCTTTTTTTCACATTTTTTCACATTTTTTTGTCCATTTTTGTAAAAAAAAAATTATAATTTTTTCGTCCATTTTTTCGCATTTTTTCTGTCAAATTTTTCTCACTTTTTTTTCAATTTTTTTGTCATTTTTTGTCACTTTTTCCTAAAATTTTTGTCCATTATTTGTAAATTTTTTGTCACTTTTTCCTCAAATTATTCACATTTTTTTGTCAAATTCTCATCACTTTTTCGTCCTTTTTTCCGCAATTTTTTATCAATTTTTTGTCCATTTTTGTAATTTTTTTTGTAATATTTTCGTCCATTTTTTCGCATTTTTTTTGTCAATTTTTTGTCACTTTCTCGTCAAATTATTCGCATTTTTTTAAAAATTCTTATCACTTTTTCGTCCTTTTTTTCCCGTAATTTTTCGTCAAATTTTTGTCCATTTTTTGTCAAACTTTTGTCATTTTTTGTTAAATTTTTCGTCACTTTCTTGTCAATGTTTTCTCACTTTCTTCACATTTTCATCCATGTTTTCGTCTCAGTTTTGTCGCTATTTTCACACCTTATTCCCAGAAGCTTTTGGATTGGGGTAAAGCTGGAGAAAATGTGCTCGGTTCAGGTGGGAGTTAAGGGGTTGATATTGCCCGCAGTTCACAAACTATCCACCAGGGGGTGCTGCAGCGCCCTCAGCACCCTGGGTTCCCACGGCCTTGCCACTTACCTGCCATCCGCCACCTGTAAAACAAACAAAGCAAAGAAAAAGACAAATAAACCACAAGAGCACGACAAAAAAGCAACAAAAATGTGACAGTTTTGTAGATCTTCACTTTGGCTTTTAGGCTGATTTGGAGAAAAGGTGCTCGGATAAGTAAGGTGGGGGTTAAGAGGGGAAAAAATAGGGGAAAAGTGGGGAACAAAATTTAAAAAAAATGGGAAAAGAATGGACAAAAAGTGGAAGAAATTAAAAAAAAATGTGGGGAAGTGAGAAAAAATTGTTAAAGAATTATGAAAAAAAAATGGTGGGGAAGAATTGGGAAAGAATGGACAAAAAATTGGTGTAAAAGTGGGATATAAATAGAGGGAAAAAGAAAAAAGAAATATGAAAAAAATGGGAAAATATGGGATAAAAAAGTAAAAAAAAAAAAGTGTTAAAAATTGGAGGCAAGTGGGGGATTTTTTTTTTATTATGGAAGAAAATGGGAGAAAAAAATTGCAAACAGTGAATGATGAAAAGCCTATGGAAGCCCGTTTCCGCCATGTTAAAAAAATAAAAGCCCAACAGGAAGTCGAAATTTCGAGATTTCAACTCGTAATTTAAAACTCGAAATTACGAGTTTAAATCTCGAAATTTTGAGTTTAAATCTCGAAATTTCGACTTCCTGTGGGGTTTTATTTTTTTAACATGGCGGAAACGGGCTTCCATAAAAGCCTACACACTTATAATGGGCATATATGAGATGGAAAAAGTGGTTAAAATGGGGAGAAAAGTGTGATTTTTTTTAATTATTTTTTTTAATTATGGAAAAAAGCAAAATCAAAATGGGGGGATAAACATGTGTATCTGATGGATTGCAAATATACCACTTCCTTCATCATTTTATTGGTGAAAAAGACTAAAAAGTCCTACTCCTGGTCTTGTTTTTGACCAGGGAACAACTTTACGGCATGATTAGAATCTCCACAAAGCAAATAAAGCTTTAACGTTTGAGACGATGCGATATTTGCCCTGGTATTTCCTGTCCCCTTCGTTCTTGGTTTAGTCTTTCGTAGAGGCTGGACGCCCTCTGCACGGCTCCGACCTTTGACCCCTGTGGAATGAGAACAGGAAGCAGGAATTCACCCCCGAGCTTTTAATGAACACGAGCTTCAGTTACGATGAACTGGGCTTTATTCAGGCTCAAAGTCACTGTTACAGGTTACAGCAAAATGTTAAAGGAACAGTAATAAAGTTTCCAATGGTGTATGTGTAATTTTGATCAAAATAAGAGAAAATACTTGAAATTAGACCAAAAAAAGTCTATAAAAAGTGATTCATGTTCCATTCAGTACGAAAAAGATCTTATCTTAGATGAATTGCTGAAAAACGGCTTGAATTAAAGACAGTTTATGCCAAGGCCGTGGGAACCCAGGGTGCTGAGGGCGCTGCAGCACCCCCTGGCGGATAGTTTGTGAACTGTAGGCAATATTATAATACCCCTTAACTCCCGCCTGAACCGAGCACATTTTCTCCAGCTTTACCCCAATCCAAAAGCTTCTGGGAAAGAGGTGTGAAAATAGCGACAAAACTGAGACGAAAACAAGGAGGAAAATGTGAAGAAAGGGAGAAAACATTGACGAAAAAATGCGGGGAAAAAAGGACGAAAAAGTGATAAGAATTTGCCAAAAAAATGCAAATAATTTGACGACAAAGTGACAAAAAATTTGACCAAAAAAATTAGAAAAAAAATACGAAAAATTGAGGAAAAAATGGACGAAAAATTGAGGAAAACATTGATGAAAAAGTGACAAAAAATTGACAAAAAAGTGAGAAAAATTTGACGAAAAATTGCACACAAAAAAAAGGGCGAAAAAGTGATACGAATTTGCCCAAAAAAATGCGAATAATTTGACGGGGAAAAAAAATACAAAAAATACAAAAAATTGAGGAAAAAATGGACGAGAAAGTGACAAAGAAGTGACAAAAATTTGACAAAGAAGTGACAAAAAATGACAAAAAAAATGAGAAAAAATTGACGAAAAATTGAGGAAAACAGTGATGAAAAAGTGACAAAAAATGTGACGAAAAAAATTAGAAAAAAATTACGAAAAATTGAGGAAAAAATGGACGAAAAATTGAGGAAAACATTGATGAAAAAGTGAAGAAAAAATGACAAAAATTGACAAAAATTTGACTAAAAAGTGAGAAAAAATTGACAAAAAATTGCAAAAAAAAAAGGACGAAAAAGTGATACAAATTTGCCCAAAAAATGCAAATAATTTGACGGGGAAAACAAAGAAAAAAATTACTAAAAATTTAGGAAAAAATGGACGAGAAAGTGAAAAAAAGTGAGAAAATTTTGACAAAGAAGTGACAAAAAATGACCAAAAAAAATGAGAAAAAATGGACGAAAAAAGGACGAAAAAGTGACAAAAAAATTACAAAAATTGACGAAAAATTGACGAAAAATTGACGAAAAAAAAGACAAAAAGTGATACGAATTTGCCAAAAAAATGCAAATAATTTGACGAAAAAGTGACAAAAAAGTCACGAAAAAGTGACAAAAATTGACAAAAATTTGACAAAAAATTAGAAAAATTTGACGAAAAATTTAGAAAAAAATGGACTAAAAAATGATAAGGATTTGACCAAAAAAAATGTGACTAATTTGATGAAAAAGTGACAAAAAAGTCACGAAAATTTGACAAAAATGAGACGAAAACAAGGATGGAAATGTGAAAAAAGTGACAAAAAAGTGACGAAAAAATGCGAAAAAAGTGACAAAAAAATGACGAAAAACGGACAAAAAATATTTAAAAAAAGTGAGAAAAATTTGACGAAAAATGCGAATAATTTGACGAAAAAGTGACAAAAAAGTCACGAAAATGTGACAAAAATGAGTCGACTGCCCGACAAAAAAAGTGATGAATAAAAATCTGACGTGAGGAAAAAGATCCATTTAGTTTTGTAGGTCTTTCAAATGAGGCGTCACACTGGCCTACAGGGTTTGGGTAAAGCTGAACTGGAGAAAATGCTCTCGGTTCAGGCGGGAGTTAAGAGGTTAATAAACAGGATTTATGCACAGCGCTGTGAACATTTTCCACACAGAACGTTCCATTAAAAATGTGCTTTTTCATCCATTTGTTGTGAAAACTGTTGTGAAAACATGACCAAACCCACGGAAGTTCCTCAAAGCCGAGGACTCAGACTCTGAAGAACACCTGATCCTTTGTTCTCGCGCCTCTGTGGTCCCGCCTCACTTCCTTTATCGCGTCGTGTCATCCTTTAATTACAGCCGAGGTCCGTTTGAACAAGTCCGGGCTGGAGCGGGACGTGGATCCCAAAGCCTCGTTCATGAATCTCTCAGCGCCGCCATCAAACGGCCTCAGACGCTGTTATTCTGGGCTGTCGGGACTTGTGCGCCCTCGCCCCGAAGTCCCGGTTCAGCGGCGGCGGATTAGTCCTGGTTTAGTCTCATCTTCAGTGCGGATCGGGTCCAGGTTTAGCTCAGTTTAAGTCCTGGTTTAGTCTCATCTTCAGTGCGGATCAGGTCCAGGTTTAGCTTAGTTTTAGTCCAGGTTTAACTCAGTTTTAGTCCTGGTTTAGACTCATCTTCAGCGCGGATCGGGTCCAGGTTTAGCTCAGTTTTAGTCCAGGTTTAGCTCAGTTTTAGTCCTGGTTTAGTTCAGTTTTAGTCCTGGTTTAGTCTCATCTTCAGTGCGGATCGGGTCCAGGTTTAGCTCAGTTTAAGTCCTGGTTTAACTCAGTTTTAGTCCTGGTTTAGACTCATCTTCAGCGCGGATCGGGTCCAGGTTTAGCTCAGTTTTAGTCCAGGTTTAGCTCAGTTTTAGTCCTGGTTTAGTTCAGTTTTAGTCCTGGTTTAGTCTCATCTTCAGTGCGGATCGGGTCCAGGTTTAGCTCAGTTTAAGTCCTGGTTTAACTCAGTTTTAGTCCTGGTTTAGACTCATCTTCAGCGCGGATCGGGTCCAGGTTTAGCTCAGTTTTAGTCCAGGTTTAGCTCAGTTTTAGTCCTGGTTTAGTTCAGTTTTAGTCCTGGTTTAGTCTCATCTTCAGTGCGGATCAGGTCCAGGTTTAGCTTAGTTTTAGTCCAGGTTTAACTCAGTTTTAGTCCTGGTTTAGACTCATCTTCAGCGCGGATCGGGTCCAGGTTTAGCTCAGTTTTAGTCCAGGTTTAGCTCAGTTTTAGTCCTGGTTTAGTTCAGTTTTAGTCCTGGTTTAGTCTCATCTTCAGGGCGGATCGGGTCCAGGTTTAGCTCAGTTTAAGTCCAGGTTTAGCTCAGTTTAAGTCCTGGTTTAGTCTCATCTTCAGTGCGGATCGGGTCCAGGTTTAGCTCAGTTTTAGTCCTGGTTTAGCTCAGTTTTAGTCCTGGTTTAGCTCAGTTTAAGTCCAGGTTTAGTTCAGTTTTAGTCCTGGTTTAGTCTCATCTTCAGTGCGGATCGGGTCCAGGTTTAGCTCAGTTTTAGTCCAGGTTTAGCTCAGTTTTAGTCCTGGTTTAGCTCAGTTTTAGTCCTGGTTTAGCTCAGTTTTAGTCCTGGTTTAGTCTCATCTTCAGTGCGGATCGGGTCCAGGTTTAGCTCAGTTTTAGTCCAGGTTTAGCTCAGTTTTAGTCCTGGTTTAGCTCAGTTTTAGTCCTGGTTTAGCTCAGTTTTAGTCCTGGTTTAGTCTCATCTTCAGTGCGGATTGGGTCCAGGTTTAGCTCAGTTTTAGTCCATGTTTAGTCTCATCTTCAGTGCGGATCGGGTCCAGGTTTAGCTCAGTTTTAGTCCAGGTTTAGCTCAGTTTTAGTCCTGGTTTAGTCTCATCTTCAGTGTGGATCGGGTCCAGGTTTAGCTCAGTTTTAGTCCAGGTTTAGCTCAGTTTTAGTCCTGGTTTAGCTCAGTTTTAGTCCTGGTTTAGCTCAGTTTTAGTCCAGGTTTAGCTCAGTTTTAGTCCTGGTTTAGCTCAGTTTTAGTCCTGGTTTAGTCTCATCTTCAGTGCGGATCGGGTCCAGGTTTAGCTCAGTTTTAGTCCAGGTTTAGCTCAGTTTTAGTCCTGGTTTAGTCTCATCTTCAGTGTGGATCGGGTCCAGATTTAGTTCAGTTTTAGTCCAGGTTTAGTTCAGTTTTAGTCCAGGTTTAGCTCAGTTTTAGTCCTGGTTTAGTCTCATCTTCAGTGTGGATCGGGTCCAGGTTTAGCTCAGTTTTAGTCCAGGTTTAGCTCAGTTTTAGTCCTGGTTTAGTCTCATCTTCAGTGTGGATCGGGTCCAGGTTTAGCTCAGTTTTAGTCCAGGTTTAGCTCAGTTTTAGTCCTGGTTTAGCTCAGTTTTAGTCCTGGTTTAGCTCAGTTTTAGTCCAGGTTTAGCTCAGTTTTAGTCCTGGTTTAGCTCAGTTTTAGTCCTGGTTTAGTCTCATCTTCAGTGTGGATCGGGTCCAGATTTAGTTCAGTTTTAGTCCAGGTTTAGTTCAGTTTTAGTCCAGGTTTAGCTCAGTTTTAGTCCCGGTTTAGTTCAGTTTTAGTCCAGGTTTAGTCTCATCTTCAGTGTGGATCGGGTCCAGGTTTAGCTCAGTTTTAGTCCTGGTTTAGCTCAGTTTTAGTCCTGGTTTAGTCTCATCTTCAGTGTGGATCGGGTCCAGGTTTAGCTCAGTTTTAGTCCTGGTTTAGTCTCATCTTCAGTGTGGATCGGGTCCAGGTTTAGCTCAGTTTTAGTCCAGGTTTAGCTCAGTTTTAGTCCAGGTTTAGCTCAGTTTTAGTCCAGGTTCAGCTCAGTTTTAGTCCAGGTTTAGTTCAGTTTTAGTCCTGGTTTAGTCTCATCTTCAGTGTGGATCGGGTCCAGGTTTAGCTCAGTTTTAGTCCAGGTTTAGTCTCATCTTCAGTGTGGATCAGGTCCAGGTTTAGCTCAGTTTTAGTCCTGGTTTAGCTCAGTTTTAGTCCTGGTTTAGTCTCATCTTCAGTGCGGATCCGGTCCAGGTTTAGCTCAGTTTTAGTCCTGGTTTAGCTCAGTTTTAGTCCTGGTTTAGCTCAGTTTTAGTCCTGGTTTAGCTCAGTTTTAGTCCTGGTTTAGCTCAGTTTTAGTCCTGGTTTAGTCTCAGTTTTAGTCCAGGTTCAGTTCAGTTTTAGTCCTGGTTTAGTTGTAGTTGGAACATGTTGAACTGGCAACGACCCTTTAGCGACGCTTTTATCGACAAACCAATGACCTGAGGCTGATTCAGTCTCTCCACAATCAGCCCCATGGATGTTTTATATTAGTTAATCAGAACGGAGGAAAAGTCCGGTGAGGTTTTTATAAAATCCCTAATCTGTTGGCCTGTTAGAAAACTTGTTCTCCAATTTAAAACCATTATCAGTGTTTTATCCCATGGTCTGGGTGAATACTGGATTCTGATTGGCTGGTGCATTATTTTGGTGTAACCGCACACGTAGTCCGGTAGTTAAATCACTGGGATGTCACTCCGCTGTGGCGTCGTCATAGCAACGCCTGACACAGCTGAACCAGATAAAGGCGTAATTAGTGACTGACAGGAACGTATGAGATGGATTTAGTGTTTGCTAAATGTTTGTAGAGGAGAGTGAGCAGCTAGGTTAGCTACTGTTAATAACATATGAGCTTTACATTTCTATTGGAAACGGTTAAGGCTATTCATCATTTTCAGACGTACATAAAATGATCCTGCATTGAAGCATCTTTGTCTGGATTAGTAAAGTCAAACATGTTAGTTTGAGTTGGGGGGGCCCAGGTGTGAGCGACTCCACCGCAGCTGTTTCCATAAACAGTTGAGCTGGTTGAGCTAGCTAGCTTTAGCTTCAGGTTAAACCTTGTAAAAGGTAAATAACTCCTGCCCACGAGTGCCGCATATCGGTGTTTCCTTCCAGGGAAAAGTGTTTCCGGGTTAGTCCTGTTGTGTTGTGATTCTGTGCTGATGTTGTGTCGTTGAGCCTGACTGAGATCCTCGTAATAGCTGCGGAGAATGACTCGCTCTGAGACCAGCCTTCAGTGACCGGCTAATAACCCACACAAAATAGTCCCGTAGTCTGGCAGATTTAGTGAGTTTAGTCAATGAAAAAACGTTTATTATAAATGTTAGGTTTGTGGGACCCTGGTATAAGCGGATTAAACAACGAGGAGCCGCGTTAGACGTTATAATGCAGGAGGAACAACACTGTGTCGGGCGTTAGAACCGTCTAACGCGGCTCCCAGGTGTTTAATCCTTACATATTGCTCTGATTAAACACATGTATTAAGTCCGTATTCCGTGTTCATTCTGATTTGTGTTGTTGGGACGTCCCCAGAATGCCAGTGCGACCCCCAGGGCTCCCTCAGCACCGTGTGTGACCCCAGCGGAGGCCAGTGTCAGTGCAAACCCAACGTCGTGGGGCAAAACTGCGACGCCTGCGCCCCCGCCACCTTTCAGTTCGGACCCAACGGCTGCAGAGGTGAGAACCCCCGAAAACCAAACCTGTCCCCGATATATCAGAGTCTCCCTAACCCCCCCCCTCCCTCTGTCCTGTCCCAGCCTGTGAGTGCGACCCGCGGGGCTCCTTCAGCCCCATGTGTGACCTGTTCTCGGGGCAGTGCGGGTGTGTGCCGGGGGCCGCGGGCCGCCAGTGTGACCGCTGTCTGCCCGGGCACTGGGGCTTCCCGTCCTGCCGCCTCTGCAGCTGCAACGGGCACAGCCAGGAGTGCCATCCGCAGACGGGACGGTGCCAGGAGTGCAGGGACCACACGGCCGGACACAGCTGCGAGAGGTGAGGCTGTGGGGGGGGCTCGACCGGGGGGGGGGCGACGTCAGGCCTGGGGTCAAACCATCATAGAACCTCTGGCACTCGAGAGGATGTTGTGGAATATTATTACAACAAATACCTGTTAAAGTATTGTAGAAATATGAAAAATACTCTCAAAGTCTTCAGGACATTTAGGCTTTATTATGACTAGGGCTGCTCGATTATTGAAAAAATAATAATCACGATTATTTTTGTCATAATTGAAATCACGATTATTCAAACGATTATTTGTTGCCTTTAAAAAATCCATCAAAAAAGTGACAAAAATCCATAAAAAAAGTGACAAAAATCCAGCAAAAAAGTGACAAAAATCCATCAAAAAAAATGACAAAAATCCATCAAAAAAGTGACAAAAATCCATCAAAAAAATGACAAAAATCCAGCAAAAAAGTGACAAAAATCCATCAAAAAAGTGACAAAAATCCATCAAAAAAGTGACAAAAATCCAGCAAAAAAAAAGACGAAAATCCATCAAAAAAATGACAAAAATCCAGCAAAAAAAGACAAAAATCCAGCAAAAAAGTGACAAAAATCCAACAAAAAAAGACAAAAATCCATCAAAAAAGTGACAAAAATCCATCCAAAAAAGACAAAAATCCATCAAAAAAGTGACAAAAATCCATCATAAAAGTGACAAAAATCCATCAAAAAATTGACAAAAATCCAGCAAAAAAGTGACAAAAATCCAGCAAAAAAAAAGACAAAAATCCATCAAAAAATTGACAAAAATCCAGCAAAAAAGTGACAAAAATCCAGCAAAAAAAAGACGAAAATCCATCTTTTTTTTTGATGGATTTTTGTCACTTTTTTAATGGATTTTTTTAAAGGCAACAAATAATCGTTTGAATAATCGTGATTTCAATTATGACAAAAATAATCGTGATTATTATTTTTTCAATAATCGAGCAGCCCTACTGAGATATGTTCTTACCTGAGCTGTGACGAGTTCTTTAGGACCTGTCTGTTCTTAAAATTAAACAATGTGGATTTTCTAAGCGGATAAAAGGGGGAACTATATTGTAAGGCGTAATAATACCAGGAGTAGTTCGAAATCCGCGCAGTAATCTTCACTTTACTGCGCGGATGCTAAACTACTCCTGGTATTATTACGCCTTACAATATAGTTCCCCCTTTTATCCCCAGACAGGTCCTAAAGAACTCGTGAAAGCTCAGGTAAGAACATATCTCAGTATGGAAAAACACTGGCCTGTTCCTTTAAAGAACACACCTGGGTCTCACGCATGGAAACACACAGATTGTAGCTCATTTGCATCCGTTGTCCCACACTCTCTCTCTCAAACACACTCTCGTTCATCCTGGCCTATTGTACATGTTTTTAGTGGTTGGGAAACCAGAGTACCCGGAGGAAACCTACACAGACATGAGGAGAACATGTAAACTCCATGAACAAAGGCCCCGTCTGGCCTGGGTGGGACCTGGGACCTTCTACTTCTTCTACTTCTACTGCGCCTCTACTTTATATTTGATCATTGAATGTGTTTGGAAACACAGTGAACTGTCTTGATAAACGACCCCCTTGTTTTTCTCTTGTTCCAAATGGTTTATTCCAGTGATTCTCAGCTGGGGAGTCGGGACCCAAACGTGGGTCACAGAACTGTTTTCAGTCACAATCCTTTTCCAGGGCACATTTATTTGGTTATAAATATATATAGAGCATAGGGCTGTGCAATTAATCGAAATTCGATTACGATTTCGATTACAACAGTAAACGATTACAAAATTAGCATAATCGCAAAAAATCGATTATATATATTTTTTTCAATTTTTATTTTATTTTTTTTCAATTTTTTTTCTTCAAATGTTTTTTTTTCAATTTTTTAATTTTTTTCACTTTTTTGATGGATTTTTGTCATTTTTTTGACGGATTTTTGTCACTTTTTTGCTGTTTTTTGTCACTTTTTTGCTGTTTTTTTGTCTTTTTTCTGCTGGAATTTTGTCATTTTTTTGCTGGATTTTTGTCACTTTTTTAATGGATTTTTTTAAAGGCAACAAATAATCGTTTGAATAATCGTGATTTCAATTATGACAAACATAATCGTGATTATTATTTTTTCAATAATCGAGCAGCCCTAATAGAGCACTTTTCCACCTGCATTCACAGTCTCACACACACCAGTGTTCGCAGACCCCGGGGGTTAGAGGAGAAGATTAAATCACTATTTATCCAACTGTAAAGCTGTGAAGTCGCACTATCTCTGTCACAGCCTTGACTGTGGGGCTCAGACTCTTGCGTATCAGTCTCAGGGATTTATCCCTTTTCTGTGGAAGCTCAGGCAGACTTGAATGGCAGGACTGGGGCAATGTCTCGAGTTCGTGTCTCCGGGTCCTGCACCGATGGGAAATAACCTTCTCCTGTAGAAGACATTCAGACTGCTGCCGATTCTCCATCTCTCCTCAAACACCATTGTCTCGAACACTGGGAGCAAGGAGGAGGAAGTGTCTTGCCAAGGACACGACGACTGTTCACCTGCAGGAGCCGGGATTCAAACCCCCCCAGTTCTACCACTGTCGCCCCAACATTTCCAACATCTTGGACTTTATACTGCTCTAAACTGGATCAGTAAAAATGACCGTTCTCATCATTTCAGGTTTATTTAATGTTCTTTAAACAATACTTTGTGGAGAAATATCGCATTTTACATGATGTAAAAGAAAGGTCATTATTATTGAGATACCGACTTCCCATTCTAGGATCCTGGTGAGTCCTGACAGCCTCCGTTTGAGAGTCTGGACGATCACAGTATGAATAGTTCCTTAACCTTTCGTTGACTGACCTGCCGCCCCGTCCCGCCCCTCAGGTGCCTGGACGGTTACTACGGCGACCCCGTGCTGGGCTCCGGGGACCACTGCCGGCCCTGCCTCTGCCCCGACGGCCCGGGCAGCTCCCGACAGTTCGCCGGGACGTGCTACAGAGGAGACGGCTCGGTGCAGGCGGTGTGTGTGTGCGAGCCGGGATACAGGGGTGAGTTTCACTAAGTCACACTTTCCTTTGGCTAAAAACTCATGTGTGGCGTTTAAAGCAGCACTAAGTAACGTGTTTACCTTAATAAACCCTCCCCGTAGTCCCTGTGGGGGTGATACAAGTGTTTATGGGATGGTTGGAGGGTCTTTCATCGCCCCCTGGTGTCTCTGGCCAGAAAACCATGTTTGCAACTTCACTGCCACCGGACCGGAGCCGCCAATACACAGGCTGTGTCCGAACGTCCACACTCTTCCCTATATAGTGACTGTATAGTGGTCACATGTTGTAGGGGTGTCCGAATGTCCAGAGAGAGAAAAGTAGTGCACTCGAAATTTCCCACAATGCATCTGGAAAAGTAGTGATCATCGATGGTCACTAAACGGGTCAATATTTCCCACAATGCACTGGGAGAAGAGCCTGACAGAGACAGGTCTGTGAACTAAACACGACTGAAGTAAATCAGCTGTTTCAGTCGAGTGTTTGTGTTTCTCAGGAATAAACGACCTAAATATAAACGGTTACGGTGAAAAGATGCTAACGTTAGCTGCTAACCTTTAGCTGGAGCTGTTAAATGACCGACAGCTTCATGCTAACGTTAGCTGCTAACCTTTAGCTGGAGCTGTTAAATGACCGACAGCTTCATGCTAACGTTAGCTGCTAACCTTTAGCTGGAGCTAAATGACCGATAGCCTCATGCTAATGTTAGCTGCTAACCTTTAGCTGGAGCTAAATGACCGATAGCTTCATGCTAACGTTAGCTGCTAACCTTTAGCTGGAGCTGTTAAATGACCGATAGCTTCATGCTAACGTTAGCTGCTAACCTTTAGCTGGAGCTGTTAAATGACCGACAGCTTCATGCTAACGTTAGCTGCTAACCTTTAGCTGGAGCTGTTAAATGACCGACAGCTTCATGCTAACGTTAGCTGCTAACCTTTAGCTGGAGCTGTTAAATGACCGACAGCTTCATGCTAACGTTAGCTGCTAACCTTTAGCTGGAGCTGTTAAATGACCGATAGCTTCATGCTAACGTTAGCTGCTAGCCTTTAGCTTGAGCTGTTAAATGACCGATAGCTTCATGCTAACGTTAGCTGCTAACCTTTAGCTGGAGCTAAATGACCGACAGCTTCATGCTAACGTTAGCTGCTAACCTTTAGCTGGAGCTGTTAAATGACCGACAGCTTCATGCTAACGTTAGCTGCTAACCTTTAGCTGGAGCTGTTAAATGACCGATAGCTTCATGCTAACGTTAGCTGCTAGCCTTTAGCTGTAGCTGTTAAATGACCGACAGCTTCATGCTAACGTTAGCTGCTAACCTTTAGCTGGAGCTGTTAAATGACCGACAGCTTCATGCTAACGTTAGCTGCTAACCTTTAGCTGGAGCTGTTAAATGACCGACAGCTTCATGCTAACGTTAGCTGCTAACCTTTAGCTGGAGCTGTTAAATGACCGACAGCTTCATGCTAACGTTAGCTGCTAACCTTTTAGCTGGAGCTGTTAAATGACCGATAGCTTCATGCTAACGTTAGCTGCTAACCTTTAGCTGGAGCTAAATGACCGACAGCTTCATGCTAACGTTAGCTGCTAACCTTTAGCTGGAGCTGTTAAATGACCGACAGCTTCATGCTAACGTTAGCTGCTAACCTTTAGCTGGAGCTGTTAAATGACCGATAGCTTCATGCTAACGTTAGCTGCTAGCCTTTAGCTGGAGCTGTTAAATGACCGATAGCTTCATGCTAACGTTAGCTGCTAACCTTTAGCTGGAGCTGTTAAATGACCGACAGCTTCATGCTAACGTTAGCTGCTAACCTTTAGCTGGAGCTGTTAAATGACCGACAGCTTCATGCTAACGTTAGCTGCTAACCTTTTAGCTGGAGCTGTTAAATGACCGATAGCTTCATGCTAACGTTAGCTGCTAACCTTTAGCTGGAGCTGTTAAATGACCGACAGCTTCATGCTAACGTTAGCTGCTAACCTTTAGCTGGAGCTGTTAAATGACCGGCAGCTTCATGCTAACGTTAGCTGCTAACCTTTAGCTGGAGCTGTTAAATGACCGATAGCTTCATGCTAACGTTAGCTGCTAACCTTTAGCTGGAGCTGTTAAATGACAGACAGCTTCCTCTGGAATAATCCAGGCCATTCACGTAAAATCCATGTGAAGTAAAAGCGTATCTGACTCGTATTTATCATAAATATTCCACTGTCTCTGAGTTTGGTTTTTATCGTAGAAATACTTTATTCCCGGAGTTTAGCGACTTTTAGCAGATGTCGTCGCTCAATCTGCTGGTGTTCGGACACCGGGCTCTGAGCGACTTTCAGCGTCTCTGAGCTCACGCTGGAGTGTTGTTGTTTTTGTGATGACAGTAACGCCTGTAAAAGTGCCAAAACAGTCGTTCTGTTTCATAAAATAAACGTTTGTAACAATAAATAAATTCAGATAAAAAAACAGATCTGCAGCTGCAGCGCGGAGAAAGTCGTGTCTTGTGTCCGAATCGCCAACAGAATCAGTGACTATATAGTGCGGGCCTATGTAGTGAATGAGGGGTTAGGGAATAGGGTGGACATTCGGATACATACACACTAATAGAATCACGAAGAAGAAGCTAACAGGCTAACGGGCAAAGCTAACTGTGGGCTAGCGTCACTTTAAACAGTATTTACAGCCAAGTTTGAGTAAAAAAAACAAAATTCCATTGTATAATTGGATGCACAGTAACACTCTGTCCCTTCGCCTTTTCTGTCAGCGTAGGATTTACTCTCCAAGACAATTAATACATTAAAAAATCAAAACTTGCTACAACACCTGCTCTTGCGCTTATGGCCTCTAGGGTCAAGAGTTACTTAGTTCTGCTTTAACTCTGCATCCTTAATTTGAGCTCAAACAACAAAGTCACTTCCTCAATGCTGTCCCTGGACCAACAGCATCAAAACTTGGATCTTAAGATGTGTGGAAAAGTGGTGGCCTGTTCCTTTAAGAAGCATCAAAATAAATATAGTGAATAGTGAATTGGGCAACGCTGAACTTAAAGGAACAGGCCCCGTTTTTTCCACACTGAGATATGTTCTTACCTGAGCTGTGACGAGTTCTTTAGGACCTGTCTGATCTTCAGTCACGTAAACACAGCGCAGACGGCGTTAGCATTTAGCCTCTCCCTCTCTCCTCTATAGCTCCAAAACAGGTCAAGATAGAAGCTACCGAGCTCTTCCACGTTTTCCCTATTTAAATATGGTTACGTGAAGTAATAATACCAGGAGTAGTTCGAAATCCGCGCAGTAATCTTCACTTTACTGCGCGGATGCCAAACTACTCCTGGTATTTTCACACCTTACAATATAGTTCCCCCTTTTATCCGCTTAGAAAATCCACATTGTTTAATTGTGTGTAATTATACTTTGTAGTGTAACACTTCACGTAACCATATTTAAATAGGGAAAACGTGGAAGAGCTTGGTAGCTTCTATCTTGACCTGTTTTGGAGCTATAGAGGAGAGAGGGAGAGGCTAAATGCTAACGCCGTCTGCGCTGTGTTTACGTGACTGAAGATCAGACAGGTCCTAAAGAACTCGTCACAGCTCAGGTAAGAACATATCTCAGTGTGGAAAAACGCTGGCCTGTTCCTTTAAGTTAAAGCATTTGGACATTAAATCTCATGAAATGTTCCTGTTTTCTGCCTTTGTGAACCCTCTGTTCCGGTTCAGACCCAGCACAGCCCTGTCCTTAAAAAACCCATAACTTCTTACTGCGCTCCACACTTTACCCCTCGGGCTGACTGCTCCACACTTTGCCCCGTCCCACTGACAGACGGGGGCGAATGAGGCGCAATCGGGCGACGGGACAATGGAAACTCGTGAGGGTTTACAGCGGGGACATAAACACCCCCCCCAGGGCAGGAAGCGCCGCCCCCTCCCGCCTCTCGCTCCCGCCTCTCGCTCCTGTCTGGATCCGCTCTTTAATCTGAGGCGCTCGGTGACTCTGCGGGGACAGGAATGCACCACGTCGGGGGAAATGTGTTATTACACCGGGGGAATATGGAGTGAATCATTTTTTTGTCAAAAAAATGACAAAAAATGACAAAAAAAAATAATTAAAAAACAAAAAATGGACAAAAAACAAAACGAAAAAATGACAAAAAAACAAACAAAAAATGAAAAAAAATAAAATAAAAAAAACAAACAAAAAAATTACAAAAAAATTACAAAAAAATAAAACAAAATTGACAAAAAAATGACAAAGAAATGACAAAAAAACAAAACAAAAAAATTACAAAAAACAAAATGAAAAAATTACAAAAAATGACAAAAAACAAACAAAAAAATGACAAAAAATGACAAAAAAATAAAACAAAAATGACAAAAAATGACAAAAAACAAAATGAAAAAATGACAAAAAATGACAAAAAACAAAACAAAAAAAATGACAAAAAATGACAAAAAATGACAAAAAAAATGACAAAAAACAAAACAAAAAATTACCCAAAAAAAATAATAATAATAAAAAAAAAATGACAAAAATGACAAAAAAACAAACAAAAAAAAAGACAAAAAACAAAATGAAAATGTGACAAAAAATGACAAAAAAAACAAACAAAAAAATGACAAAAAATTATAAAAAAATAAAACAAAAATGACAAAAAATGACAAAAAGTAACAAAAATGAGTTAAATACCCCCCACGACTTGTCTCACATTTCTAACAGGATCAGCCGTTTTCCTGGAGCCTCGCGTGCAGCTGCGGCCCGTAAACCCCCCCCGTCCCGCCTCTCGCTCCTGTCTGGATCCGCTCTTTAATCTGAGGCGCTCGGTGACTCTGCGGGGACAGGAATGCACCATGTCGGGGGAAATGTGTTATTACACCGGCGGAATATGGAGTGAATCATACACTTTCTCCTTTGTTTAAACCAGGGGGGGGCGGGACAGGGGGGGGGTTTACGGGCCGCAGCTGCACGCGAGGCTCCAGGAAAACGGCTGATCGTGTTAGAAATATGAGACAAGTCGTGATATCTGAAGGGGCTGTTTCACCAGAGGGAGATGTGCCTGGATTTGAACGCCTCACATCCTCATGGAGACTGTTCCAGATTTTAGCTTTAGCCTCACCGTGTTTAGTCCTGACTCTGGAACCACCTCCCTGAAGTTCCCAGGGCCCGAGAACGAGCTGTCAGAGCTGCAGAACGTCCAGAACCAGGAAATACGACCATATTAGTCCAGCGCTCCGGTCTCTGCACCGGCTTCCTGTCACTCAGAGGATAGACTTTAAAACAGCTCTGCTTGTTATCTAAATGGATCTTTTTCCTCACTTCATCAGATTTTTTTAAATCTTTTTTTTGGGGGGGTTTCAACTCATTTTTGTCATTTTTTTTGTTTTGTTTTTTGTCATTTTTTTTGTTTTGTTTTTTGTCATTTTTTGTTTTGTTTTTTGTCATTTTTTTGTTATTTTTTGTCACTTTTTAGTCATTTTTTTGTCATTTTTTTTGTTTTGTTTTTTGTCATTTTTTGTCATTTTTTGTTTGTTTTTTGTCATTTTTTGTCATTTTTTGTCATTTTTTAGTTTGTTTTTTGTCATTTTTTTGTCATTTTTTGTCATTTTTTTTGTCATTTTTTTTGTCATTTTTTTGTCATTTTTTGTAATTTTTTTGTCATTTTTTGTCATTTTTTTGTCATTTTTTTGGTCATTTTTTGTAATTTTTTAGTAATTTTTTTGTTAGTTTTTTGTCATTTTTTTTGTCATTTTTTGTCATTTTTTGTCATTTTTTTGTTTGTTTTTTCTCATTTTTTTTTCTCATTTTTTGTCATTTTTTTGTTTGTTTTTTGTCATTTTTTGGTCATTTTTTGTAATTTTTTAGTAATTTTTTTTTGGTCATTTTTTTGGTTTTTGTTTTTGCTCGTTACAAGTCTTTTCATGACATGTTACAGCCGTATGAACCATCTCAGGGAGGGGAGGGGCCTCCTGGTGGTTCCCAGAGTCAGGACTAAACACGCTGAGGCTAAAGCTAAAATCTGGAACAGTCTTCATGAGGATGTGAGACAATGTTCAAATCCAGGCTGAAAACAGTTCTTTTTGCCCGTTCATATGACTGAAAGTATTTTATCTGCACTCTCGCCTTTTACTGTAATTGATTAATTCTATGTTGATGTTTTTATTGATTCTATTTACTTTCTTGTATTTATGCAACTGTGAAGCACTTTGAATGTCCTTGTGTCTGAATTGTGCTCTACAAATACACTTGCCTTGCCTTAAAAGCTGATGATGTGATTGCTTTGATGTGGCTGTTTAAGTTCAGGTCTGAGTCAAGGATCACTCCGAGATTTCAAACCTGATTTCTTGGTTTTAGTGAGAGAGACTCGAGGTGACTGACAACTCTCTCTTTGTGATGATCCCAGTTTTGTCTGGGTTTAGTTGGAGAAAGTTATTTTCCTGCACACACTGACCTGGAGGCAGTGACAGACCCGTGTGGAGTCTGTTTGAGATCTCCTCGTTTTCCGACAGGGCTCAGAGACAGAGAAGGAACGTCACAACCATGCGGAAACCACCTGGAGACTCGCCTTATCTCCAGGGGACGTCTCTGAGAACTCGCGTCTCCGACTAGTCTCCAGGCCTGTGAGATCGGCCCTAAATGAATGAAAAACTCATCTCAAAAAAGACAAAAATCCAGCAAAAAAATGACAAAAATCCATCAAAAAAAGACAAAAATCCAGCAAAAAAAATGACAAAAATCCAGCAAAAAAAGACAAAAATCCAGCAAAAAAATGACAAAAATCCAGCAAAAAAAGACAAAAATCCAGCAAAAAAATGTCAAAAATCCAGCAAAAAAAAGACAAAAATCAATCAAAAAAATGACAAAAAACCATCAAAAAAAGACAAAAATCCATCAAAAAAAAGACAAAAATCCAGCAAAAAAAGACAAAAATCCATCAAAAAAAGACAAAAATCCAGCAAAAAAAAGGACAAAAATCCAGCAAAAAAAGACAAAAATCCATCAAAAAAAAGACAAAAATCCATCAAAAAAAAAGACAAAAATCCATCTAAAAAGTGACAAAAATCCAGCAAAAAAAAGGACAAAAATCCAGCAAAAAAAGACAAAAATCCATCAAAAAAAAGACAAAAATCCATCAAAAAAAAGACAAAAATCCATCAAAAAAAAAGACAAAAATCCATCTAAAAAGTGACAAAAATCCAGCAAAAAAGTGACAAAAATCCAGCAAAAAAGTGACAAAAATCCATAAGAAAAAAGACAAAAATCCATCAAAAAAATTACAAAAATCCATCAAAAAAAGTGACAAAAATCCAGCAAAAAAAGAAAAAAATCCAGCAAAAAAATTACAAAAATCCATAAAAAAAAAGACAAAAATCCATCAAAAAAAAGACAAAAATCCATCCAAAAAAAGACAAAAATCCAGCAAAAAGATTACAAAAATTCAGCAGAAAAAAAGACGAAAATCCATTAAAAAAATGACAAAAATCCATTAAAAAAAAGACAAAAAACCTTTAAAAAAAGACAAAAATCCAGCAAAAAAATGACAAAAATCCATTTAAAAAAAGACAAAAATCCCCAAATTAAAAATTGGAAAAAAAAAAATTTGAAAAAAAAAATTGAAAAAAAAAAAACTGAAAAAAAATAAATACAAAATTGAAGAAAAAAATTATAATCGATTTTTTGCGATTATGCTAATTTTGTAATCGTTTACAGTTGTAATCGAAATCCTAATCGAATTTCCATGAATTGCACAGCCCTAAGATGAACGTTACATTTTCTCCCCAGCAAAGTGTCAGATCGATGAGTCTGACATTAAAACCTGCTCTTTTATGTGTTACGTGTTCATATGTGACTGTACTGTATAAACGCCGCACCACAGTTTGAGAACCACTGACTCACAGCCTCATCATGAAACCGGCTTCTCATCACGTCCCCATAATCACCTTTTAATCCCGCTGACAATCCCCTGCTCTGTCCGTGCAGGTGCGCGCTGCGACGAGTGCGCCCCCGGTTACCACGGTAACCCCGGCGAGGCGGGCGGGCGGTGCCGACCCTGCGACTGCCACGGCAACATCGACACGCAGGACCCGGAGTCGTGCCACGCGGCGACCGGCGAGTGCCAGCGCTGCCTGTACCACACGGAGGGGCGGGGCTGCGAGCTGTGCCGGGCCGGTTACTACGGCGACGCGCTGCGGCAGGACTGCAGGAGTGAGTGACCGCCGTGTGTTTGTCTGATCTGATCTATGCTGAGAACTTTTCTAATCCTTTAACCTCTTAACCCCCGCCTGAACCGAGAGCATTTTCTCCAGTTCAGCTTTACCCAAATCCTGTAGGCCAGTGTAACGCCTCATTTGAAAGACCTACAAAACTAAATGGATCTTTTTCCTCACGTCAGATTTTTTTAAATCTTTTTTTTTGGGGGGGTTTCAACTCATTTGTGTAACTTTTTTCTCATTTTTTCCCCCTTTTTTTTTTCCTTTTTTCCTTTTGTTTTTAGTCATTTTTTTGTTTTGTTTTTTGTCGTTTTTTGTCATTTTTTTGTTTTGTTTTTTGTCGTTTTTTGTCATTTTTTTGTCATTTTTTGTCATTTTTTTGTTTAGTTTTTTGTCATTTTTTGTCATTTTTTTGTTTTGTTTTTTGTCTTTTTTTTGTCATTTTTTTGTTATTTTTTGTCGTTTTTTGTCATTTTTTGTTTTGTTTTTTGTCGTTTTATGTCTTTTTTTTTTTTTGTCGTTTTTTGTCATTTTTTTGTTTTTTGTCATTTTTTGTTTTGTTTTTTGTCATTTTTTGTCATTTTTTTGTCATTTTTTGTCATTTTTTTGTTTAGTTTTTTGTCATTTTTTGTCATTTTTTTGTTTTGTTTTTTGTCTTTTTTTTGTCATTTTTTTGTTATTTTTTGTCGTTTTTTGTCATTTTTTGTTTTGTTTTTTGTCGTTTTATGTCTTTTTTTTTTTTTTGTCGTTTTTTGTCATTTTTTTGTTTTTTGTCATTTTTTGTTTTGTTTTTTGTCATTTTTTGTCATTTTTTTGTCATTTTTTGTCATTTTTTTGTTTAGTTTTTTGTCATTTTTTGTCATTTTTTTGTTTTGTTTTTTGTCTTTTTTTGTCATTTTTTTGTTATTTTTTGTCGTTTTTTGTCATTTTTTGTTTTGTTTTTTGTCGTTTTATGTCTTTTTTTTTTTGTCGTTTTTTGTCATTTTTTTGTTTCGTTTTTTGTCATTTTTTTGTTTTTGTTTTTTGTCATTTTTTTGTTTTGTTTTTTGTCGTTTTTTGTCATTTTTTAGTCATTTTTTTGTTTTGTTTTTTGTCATTTTTTGTCTTTTTTTTGGGTCATTTTTTTGTCTTTTTTTGTTGCATTGTTGCCGTCGCTTTTTTTTCTTTTTTTTTTTATTCACTTTTTTGTCACACTTTTGCTGCTCTTTTGTCACTTTTTTAGTTTAGTTTAGTTTTATTTGAAGTAGGGATGCACCGATACCAATACGAGCGATCGTTGTTATTGTTACTTCCGCAGTTGTGGCCGGATGTTTGGTCGGCAGCGGACGCAGACCGGCTCTAACTCGGTTTTATAAAATGATCGATCTGTTACAGCAAGAGAAACAATGCCCTGTTTATGGACATTGTTTTTTGCTGATTATAGGATTTTAATATAATGTTTATCAAATATGAAAATGTAAAACGCCGACCACGGCCAACGGATGTGACGACATCGCGATCGCTCGTATTCCAGTATGTTGTATCGGGCCGATACCACATACTGGTACTCGTTCATGAGGTCCCGATACCAGAAACCGATACCATTTGACGTGTGGCCAGCGCAGCTACGAGGCGCGGCTACGAGGCGCGGCTACGAGGCGCGGCTACGAGGCGCGGCTACGAGGCGCGGCTACGAGGCGCGGCTACGAGGCGCAGCTCTCAGCTGAGGAGAGAAAATAGCAACTGTAGAATAGTTTAGTGTAAACACAATAATCCACATAGAGCTGACTTTATTACAGACTGCGCTCTCTAAACCAGAGTCTGAGCTGGATTTAACCAGAGCTTAATGTTGTTAGTGCTGCAGCGTCTGCAGTGTTTACAACATACAGGCTAACGATGCTAACTCGCTGCAGCGTCTGCAGTGTTTACAACATACAGGCTAACGATGCTAACTCGCTGCAGCGTCTGCAGTGTTTACAACATACAGGCTAACGATGCTAACTCGCTGCAGCGTCTGCAGTGTTTACAACATACAGGCTAACGATGCTAACTCGCTGCAGTGTTTACAACATACAGGCTAACGATGCTAACTCGCTGCAGTGTTTACAACATACAGGCTAACGATGCTAACTCGCTGCAGTGTTTACAACATACAGGCTAACGATGCTAACTCGCTGCAGTGTTTACAACATACAGGCTAACGATGCTAACTCGCTGCAGTGTTTACAACATACAGGCTAACGATGCTAACTCGCTACAGCGTCTGCAGTGTTTACAACATACAGGCTAACGATGCTAACTCGCTGCAGCGTCTGCAGTGTTTACAACATACAGGCTAACGATGCTAACTCACTGCAGCGTCTGCAGTGTTTACAACATACAGGCTAACGATGCTAACTCACTGCAGCGTCTGCAGTGTTTACAACATACAGGCTAACGATGCTAACTCGATGCAGCGTCTGCAGTGTTTACAACATACAGGCTAACGATGCTAACTCGCTGCAGCGTCTGCAGTGTTTACAACATACAGGCTAACGATGCTAACTCACTGCAGTGTTTACAACATACAGGCTAACGATGCTAACTCGCTGCAGTGTTTACAACATACAGGCTAACGTTGCTAACTCGCGGCTAACAGTTTTGGCCATTCTGACGCCGTTTTATGCCCAGGGGTTTATTCATCTGAAAAACTAACCCAGCGACTAAAAAGTCCTCAGAAAATCCAAACTAAAGACATACAGCATGTTTATATTGAGGGAAAATGAGCTGCAGCAGAACAATGAAAACGCTGTTGCTTCTCGCTAAGTTACTACAAACACACGAGAAAATCTACAGGAGCTGAAGTAAAGACGAAAAGAGACCATTTAAGTCACATCTCAATACTATTGTTAAATAAAAACACATAAATGAATAAAGCTCAGGCACTGGGAGCTTTAGGACATGGACTTTTCTGTCTATGATGGACAGTAAATAAATGGCATCAGCACAATTCTGATATAACTGCTCTTAAATGTGTCGCCTAAATGTACATGAGTAAATTTAGTCATTACAAACCAACCTGCTGTGAAAAAAGTAAGAATGTTGAAGAAACTGCCTTGTACTCGTATCGGTATTCGGTATCGGCGAGTACTTAAATCAAAGTACTCGTATCGGTTTTAGAAAAAGTGGTATCGGTGCCTCCCTAGTTTGAAGGACAATGTGCAGGTGCATTAAAAAGATGGCGGCACCAGGTTTTTTTGCGATACGGCTCTTCTGAATGATCACCTCGGGCTGTCAGCTGATATATATTCCCGCCGTTTGTCCCCAGAGTGCGTGTGTCACCGCCTGGGCAGCGTCCCGTCCAGCTGCAGCGCCCCGGGAGAGTGCGAGTGTGACCGGGGCAGCGGGCAGTGCCAGTGCCTGCCCCACGTGGAGGGGCAGCTCTGCGACCGCTGCGCCCGGGACCACTGGAACATGGGGAGCGGCGCCGGCTGCGAGCGCTGCGACTGCCACGCCCTGCACGCCACCGGGACCGGCTGCAACCAGGTACGGGACGCTCACACAGGGGGGAGAGGGTGAATGGAGGTACGGGACGCTCACGCACGGGGGGAGAGGGTGAATGGAGGTACGGGACGCTCACACACGGGGGAGAGGGTTCATGGAGGTACGGGACGCTCACACAGGGGAGAGGGTGAATGGAGGTACGGGACGCTCACACACGGGGGGGGGAGAGGGTTCATGGAGGTACGGGACGCTCACACACGGGGGGGGGAGAGGGCTCATGGAGGTACGGGACGCTCACACACAGAGGGTTCATGGAGGTACGGGACGCTCACACACGGGGGGGGGGGGAGGGTTCATGGAGGTACGGGACGCTCACACACAGAGGGTTCATGGAGGTACGGGACGCTCACACACAGAGGGTTCATGGAGGTACGGGACGCTCACGCACGGGGGAGAGGGTTCATGGAGGTACAGGACGCTCACACACAGAGGGTTCATGGAGGTACGGGACGCTCACACACAGAGGGTTCATGGAGGTACGGGACGCTCACACACGGGGGAGAGGGTTCATGGAGGTACAGGACGCTCACACACAGAGGGTTCATGGAGGTACGGGACGCTCACACACAGAGGGTTCATGGAGGTACGGGACGCTCACACACGGGGGAGAGGGTTCATGGAGGTACGGGACGCTCACACACAGAGGGTTCATGGAGGTACGGGACGCTCACACACAGAGGGTTCATGGAGGTACGGGACGCTCACACACAGAGGGTTCATGGAGGTACGGGACGCTCACACACGGGGGAGAGGGTTCATGGAGGTACGGGACGCTCACACACAGAGGGTTCATGGAGGTACGGGACGCTCACACACAGAGGGTTCATGGAGGTACGGGACGCTCACACACAGAGGGTTCATGGAGGTACGGGACGCTCACACACGGGGGAGAGGGTTCATGGAGGTACGGGACGCTCACACACAGAGGGCTCATGGAGGTACGGGACGCTCACACACGGGGGAGAGGGTTCATGGAGGTACGGGACGCTCACACACAGGGGAGAGGGTTCATGGAGGTACGGGACGCTCACACACAGGGGAGAGGGTTCATGGAGGTACGGGACGCTCACACACAGAGGGTTCATGGAGGTACGGGGCGCTCACACACGGGGAGAGGGTTCATGGAGGTACGGGGCGCTCACACACGGGGAGAGGGTTCATGGAGGTACGGGACGCTCACACACGGGGGAGAGGGTTCATGGAGGTACAGGACGCTCACACACGGGGAGAGGGTTCATGGAGGTACGGGACGCTCACACACGGGGGAGAGGGTTCATGGAGGTACGGGACGCTCACACACAGAGGGTTCATGGAGGTACGGGACGCTCACACACGGGGAGAGGGTTCATGGAGGTACGGGACGCTCACACACGGGGGAGAGGGTTCATGGAGGTACGGGACGCTCACACACGGGGAGAGGGTTCATGGAGGTACGGGACGCTCACACACGGGGGAGAGGGTTCATGGAGGTACGGGACGCTCACACACAGAGGGTTCATGGAGGTACGGGACGCTCACACATGGGGAGAGGGTTCATGGAGGTACGGGACGCTCACACACGGGGGAGAGGGTTCATGGAGGTACGGGACGCTCACACACAGAGGGTTCATGGAGGTACGGGACGCTCACACACGGGGGAGAGGGTTCATGGAGGTACGGGACGCTCACACACGGGGAGAGGGTTCATGGAGGTACGGGACGCTCACACACGGGGAGAGGGTTCATGGAGGTACGGGACGCTCACACACGGGGAGAGGGTTCATGGAGGTACAGGACGCTCACACACGGGGAGAGGGTTCATGGAGGTACGGGACGCTCACACACGGGGAGAGGGTTCATGGAGGTACGGGACGCTCACACACGGGGGAGAGGGTTCATGGAGATACGGGACGCTCACACACAGAGGGTTCATGGAGGTACGGGACGCTCACACATGGGGAGAGGGTTCATGGAGGTACGGGACGCTCACACACAGGGGAGAGGGTTCATGGAGGTACGGGACGCTCACACACAGAGGGCTCATGGAGGTACGGGACGCTCACACACGGGGAGAGGGTTCATGGAGGTACGGGACGCTCACACACGGGGGAGAGGGTTCATGGAGGTACGGGACGCTCACACACAGGGGAGAGGGTTCATGGAGGTACGGGACGCTCACACACGGGGGAGAGGGTTCATGGAGATACGGGACGCTCACACACAGAGGGTTCATGGAGGTACGGGACGCTCACACACAGAGGGTTCATGGAGGTACGGGACGCTCACACACAGAGGGTTCATGGAGGTACGGGACGCTCACACACGGGGGGTTCATGGAGGTACGGGACGCTCACACACGGGGGAGAGGGTTCATGGAGGTACGGGACGCTCACACACGGGGGAGAGGGTTCATGGAGGTACGGGACGCTCACACACAGAGGGTTCATGGAGGTACGGGACGCTCACACACGGGGGAGAGGGTTCATGGAGGTACGGGACGCTCACACACAGAGGGTTCATGGAGGTACAGGACGCTCACACACGGGGGAGAGGGTTCATGGAGGTACGGGACGCTCACACATGGGGAGAGGGTTCATGGAGGTACGGGACGCTCACACACAGAGGGTTCATGGAGGTACGGGACGCTCACACACGGGGGGGGGAGGGTTCATGGAGGTACGGGACGCTCACACACAGAGGGTTCATGGAGGTACGGGACGCTCACACACGGGGGGTTCATGGAGGTACGGGACGCTCACACACAGAGGGTTCATGGAGGTACGGGACGCTCACACACGGGGGGTTCATGGAGGTACGGGACGCTCACACACAGAGGGCTCATGGAGGTACGGGACGCTCACACACAGAGGGTTCATGGAGGTACGGGACGCTCACACACAGAGGGTTCATGGAGGTACGGGACGCTCACACACGGGGGGAGAGGGTTCATGGAGGTACGGGACGCTCACACACAGAGGGTTCATGGAGGTACGGGACGCTCACACACAGAGGGTTCATGGAGGTACGGGACGCTCACACACAGAGGGCTCATGGAGGTACGGGACGCTCACACACGGGGGGAGAGGGTTCATGGAGGTACGGGACGCTCACACACGGGGGGGGGAGGGTTCATGGAGGTACGGGACGCTCACACACAGAGGGTTCATGGAGGTACGGGACGCTCACACACGGGGGGTTCATGGAGGTACGGGACGCTCACACACAGAGGGTTCATGGAGGTACGGGACGCTCACACACAGAGGGTTCATGGAGGTACGGGACGCTCACACACGGGGGAGAGGGTGAATGGAGGTACGGGACGCTCACGCACAGAGGGTTCATGGAGGTACGGGACGCTCACACACGGGGGAGAGGGTTCATTAGGGCTGCTCGATTATTGAAAAAATAATAATCACGATTATTTTTGTCATAATTGAAATCACGATTATTCAAACGATTATTTGTTGCCTTTAAAAAATCCATCAAAAAAGTGACAATAATCCATAAAAAAAATGACAAAAATCCATCAAAAAAAAGACAAAAATCCATTAAAAAAAATGACAAAAATCCATCAAAAAAATGACAAAAATCCATCAAAAAAATGACAAAAATCCAGCAAAAAAATAACAAAAATCCAGCAAAAAAAAGACAAAAATCCAGCAAAAAAAAGACAAAAATCCAGCAAAAAAGAGACAAAAATCCAGCAAAAAAAGACAAAAATCCAGCAAAAAAATGACAAAAATCCATTAAAAAAAAGACAAAAATCCATTAAAAAAAGACAAAAATCCAGCAAAAAAAAGACAAAAATCCAGCAAAAAAAAGACAAAAATCCATAAAAAAAAAGACAAAAATCCATTAAAAAAAAGACAAAAATCCAGCAAAAAAGTGACAAAAATCCATTAAAAAAAAAAGACAAAAATCCAGCAAAAAAATGACAAAAATCCATCAAAAAAATGACAAAAATCCATCAAAAAAATGACAAAAATCCATCAAAAAAAAGACAAAAATCCAGCAAAAAAGTGACAAAAATCCATTAAAAAAAAAAGACAAAAATCCATCAAAAAAAGACAAAAATCCATCAAAAAAAAGACAAAAATCCAGCAAAAAAAAGACAAAAATCCAGCAAAAAAAGACAAAAATCCAGCAAAAAAATGACAAAAATCCAGCAAAAAAATGACAAAAATCCAGCAAAAAAAAGACAAAAATCCATTAAAAAAAGACAAAAATCCATCAAAAAAAAGACAAAAATCCATTAAAAAAAAGACAAAAATCCATCAAAAAAGTGACAAAAATCCAGCAAAAAAGTGACAAAAATCCATTAAAAAAAAAGACAAAAATCCAGCAAAAAAATGACAAAAATCCAGCAAAAAAGTGACAAAAATCCATTAAAAAAAAAAGACAAAAATCCAGCAAAAAAAGACAAAAATCCATCAAAAAAAGACAAAAATCCATCAAAAAAAGACAAAAATTCATCAAAAAAAGACAAAAATCCAGCAAAAAAAAGACAAAAATCCATAAATAAAAAATTTGAAAAAAAAAAAAAAAAAAAATTGAGAGAGGGTTCATGGAGGGTTATTCCACCCGACTGCAACCAGGTACGGATATGCAGCTCAACTACATGTAAAAGTAAAACATGTGCCATATAGAAAATATTAAAATCGCAAATTGAATCGCAATATCTGTGGGAAAAATCGTAATTACTTTTTCTTTGTGAACCCTGTTACATGTAAATGAAAACGTCTGTCCTGAAGAGCGTGGCCTAACACACTGTAAAAATGCCATTGTTGTGTGTGTTTGTGCTTCAGATCAGCGGCCAGTGTCTGTGTGAGCCTGGCTTTGGAGGCCGGACCTGCGGCGAGTGTCGGGAGCTGTTCTGGGGAGATCCAGAGGTCAAATGTCACGGTAAGACCTTCCCCCTCAGCCCCTCTGGAGAACGTCCTGGACTGAACAGGCAGAGTTACAGAGTTACTGGAACAGGCCAACGGGACATGTTCTGTATTATCTCGGGTCTCGCTCTTTCTTCCGTTCTTGGGGTTTCCCGATTGTTTCCAGATGTGCTTCAGAGGACAGTCCTGCGGCTGCTTCCAGCTGTGAACAAGTCGAGAGAGAGAGAGAGGGGGAGAGAGAGAGGAAATTAAGTTTTGAAAGAAAAAGACTCGACATGAACATTGGAGTCGCTTTATTGGTCGACTGCACTGCAAAAAGTATTTAACTAGATCAGTATAAACATCTCAATTTGAGCACAATAATCCACATTTTAGTTGTTTTGACGAGTTAAGAAGTTGTTGGGCATTTGTCCCAGATTATTTCACTTGTTCTGAGATGTTTCTGACTCGTTTCGATACATTTCGTCCTTATTTCAGGTCATTTTCTTTGCCAATGGGGAAAGAAAACTGGTCTTATCTCATTGGCAACTTTACTTTCTTATTTCAAGTGAGATTTACCCTAGAACTGGTCTGAAATGTCCTCAAACAAGCAAAGCAAACTCGGTCCGATCAGGAAAAGTGTCTAAATGAGTGAAAACCGCTCAGAACAAGAAACATTTCCTCAATTCAAGTCATTTAAGCCAATGCTTGATATTCACTTTTTGCAGTGTGAGTATCTGGTGAAGTTCTGTCAGAGTTCTGTAGAGGATCTCTCATACTTCCTTGTGTTTCTTGCTTTTCTCAGCTTGTGCAGGAGTTGGTCGTTTGTTTTATTCGTGCTTGTTTTGACTGATCCTGCAAATTCAGTCTTGGATCGTGTCCAGATTTAAGAAGGTCGTGCTCCTCTAGTCTTTACCTGACTGTTCTTAGACCCGTCACAATCATTACTGGATCGACTTATCATTAAATATAAGGTTCCATTTATACTGAAAGTACATTTAGTTGCTTTTTAAATTGTTCAGTGTTTCACCATTATTGCAAGTTTTGTGTTATTGAAGATGTTAATACATTCTTTTAAAACAAGAGATTGATTTTCTTAGTTTCGGTGGCGAAAAACAATCTTCAACGATGATGTTTGTCACACATCACATACAGTATATATATCTATAATGTTATTTATTACGTGCAACTGTATGATATGCCTGAATTAGCCCGATGGCGAGGTTTATATTGTAGTTTAGAGTCATTTTGTTTTGAAGTCGAGCAAAATGGGTTTTTCTAAGGCCGACGCCCACACGCCAATAATTTTGACCTATTTTTCAAACATGTCTGGTCTATAATCCTGTGTTTGATGCTTTTAAAGTGTGTCAGTGTTGAACTGTGACAGCAGGGGGAGCTTTATTAGTGTTGATTTATTTAGGACATTCATGTTTGGTAGATTCTTCAGAAGGAGCTTGTTTGAAAAGACAGAAATCAGTAGATGCAAAACCAAAAAACACCAAGGGCCAGATCTTGTGACCGGCGCAGTCCGTACGCAACTCTAAACGCAACGTGGTGCACGCGCGATCCTGCAGGTGGCGCTAAAGGCTGCGCCGCTATAGGGAGAGGGCGTTATTTAAGAAACAGCCTGCGCCATGAACCACAAGATCTGGCCCTAAGTCTCAATCTCTCATGGTTCTGAAATTATAAGCAAAAGTCTAGATGATGGACAAACTTGTGACTGATTTTCACTGCGATGTTTCTCAGCTGCTCTGGGACCGAGGAAGTTGTGGGACTGAGCCATTTCCAATGCAAGAGGAAGTGTTTATCACTTTCGGTCCTGGAGATATCGGTCTAATAGCGGCATGATATTGGCCGATAATGTTGGGCGACCTCCAGTGATGAGGCTACTTGTTCTGATTATTCTAAATAGCTTTCCTGTAGCTGTTGTTTTAGTCTGTTTTCAACTGGTCCATTCCCTGTTACTACTTATACTTTGCTATACTATACCTATAAAACGTTTGTGAGTGAGAACAATGGTGGTTTTTCTCATTACAAATCTCTGCTGTTGTTCAGGCTAAATGCTTTGTTTATTTATTTACTCGAGAAAGTGTGTTCGGTCTGTTTTCAAGTCCAGGATCCGAGAGCAAAAAGCTTCATTTGAAAAAGAGAAACGAGGTCGAGGCACAACCCACTTATGAAGGTCCGGACTGTGTTAGTGAAGATACAAGCGGATTAAAAGTTTAAACAGGCCGATTGTTGCCCCAAGGCCCGAGTCTGCCCCAAGGCCCGAGTCTGCCCCAAGATCCGAGTCTGCCCCAAGGCCCGAGTCTGCCCCAAGGCCCGAGTCCGCCCCAAAGCCCGAGTCTGCCCCAAGGCCCGAGTCTGCCCCAAGGCCCGAGTCTGCCCCAAGGCCCGAGTCTGCCCCAAGGCCCGAGTCCGCCCCCCTCTGCCTGGTCCTGTCCTGTGTTTTCCCACGTGGTCCGACCCGGTTAAACCCTCGCTCTGCTTTGAACTCTTCATCCCCCTTTACCTCCGTGGGCCGCTGCTTCTGCATTTCCACATCTGGCCGCGGGACAAGCTCCAGACTCAGTCCAGATGTTTTACGCTGGCTCTGCTTCCCCCCAGCCGCCCCCCCCCCCGGTGAAACTGGAGCCGCTCTGATGTTCAGGAACTCATCCGTGCATGTTTTCAATGTAAAGTCAAACCACGGAACCTGTTCAGGCGTCGGACGCGGCTTCATCTGCAGCTCACGGGTCGGGGGCGGTTCAGAGAGCGGAGGATCAGGCCTCGCGCTGGAGGACGGAGTCTGAAGTTCATGTAGATGCCCCTCACTGCAGCTAGGGCTGTGCAATTTTGTAATCGTTTACTGTTGTAATCGAAATCGTAATCGAATTTCGATTACGATTTCGATTACAACAGTAAACGATTACAAAATTAGCATAATCGAAAAAAATCGATTATAATTTTTTTTTTCAATTATTTTTCAATTTTTTTTCTCTAATTTTTAATTTTGGGATTTTTGTCTTTTTTTTGCTGGATTTTTGTAATTTTTTTGATGGATTTTTGTATTTTTTTTCTGTATTATTTTTTTTTTTGCTGGATTTTTGTCTTTTTTTTTGCTGGATTTTTGTCTTTTTTGCTGGATTTTTGTCTTTTTTTGCTGGATTTTTGTCTTTTTTTGCTGGATTTTTGTCTTTTTTTGCTGGATTTTTGTCTTTTTTTGCTGGATTTTTGTCACTTTTTTGCTGGATTTTTGTCTTTTTTTTGCTGGATTTTTGTAATTTTTTTGCTGGATTTTTGTCTTTTTTTGCTGGATTTTTGTCTTTTTTTGCTGGATTTTTGTAATGTTTTTGCTGGATTTTTGTATTTTTTTTCTGTTTTTTTTTTTTTTTGCTGGATTTTTGTCTTTTTTTGCTGGATTTTTGTCATTTTTTTTGCTGGATTTTTGTAATGTTTTTGCTGGATTTTTGTCTTTTTTTTGCTGGATTTTTGTAATTTTTTTGCTGGATTTTTGTCTTTTTTTTGCTGGATTTTTGTCTTTTTTTTGCTGGATTTTTGTAATTTTTTTGCTGGATTTTTGTCTTTTTTTAATGGATTTTTGTCTTTTTTTGCTGGATTTTTGTCTTTTTTTGCTGGATTTTTGTAATTTTTTTGCTGGATTTTTGTCTTTTTTTAATGGATTTTTGTCTTTTTTTGCTGGATTTTTGTCTTTTTTTTGCTGGATTTTTGTCATTTTTTTTGATGGATTTTTGTCTTTTTTTTTGATGGATTTTTTAAAGGCAACAAATAATCGTTTGAATAATCGTGATTTCAATTATGACAAAAATAATCGTGATTATTATTTTTTCAATAATCGAGCAGCCCTAACTGCAGCACTGACGGCTCCTGATGCAGCTGTGCGGTGTCAGACTGAGCTCAGGGGGGGATGTGATCATGTGAACGTGGTGAAGGGTTTTGGTCTGTGGGTGGTCCCTGAAACTCCAGACCCGTCGCCTTCAGATGTGGGAAAAAGAGCTTCACTCGTTCAGAGACTGTTTAGGGACAAATATAGAAGCTGAGCTGACATTTCTCACAGTGTCAGATTGCGCTGGCATCACTCACTCACTCAGACAGACATGATTGTTGTTAAAGGAGATAAAGGAGACTTGACTGCACTGCAAAAAGTATTTCACTAGATCAGTATAAACATCTCAGTTTGAGCACAATAATCCAGATTTTAGTTGTTTTGACTATGTGATGAAAATTTGACGAAAAAATGACAAAAAACTGACCAAAAAAAATACAAAAAATAATAAAAAAATGAAAAAAAAATGAAAAAAAAATGGAAAAAAAAATAGAAAAAATGACAAAAATGTGATGAAAATTTGACAAAAAAATACAAAAAAAATACAAAAAAATGACAAAATATGACAAAAAAAATACAAAAAAATGACAAAAATGTGACAAAGTTTTTTATAAAAAATGGACAAAAAAATGACAAAAAATGACAAAAAATGACAAAAAAAATGACAAAAAATGACAAAAAAATGACAAAAAAATGACAAAAAAAAAAAAAAATCGAAAAAATGACAAAAATGTGATGAAAATTGGACGAAAAAATGACAAAAAACTGACCAAAAAATAACAAAAAATAACAAAAATATGACAAAAAAATGACAAAAATATGACAAAAAAAAGAAAAAATGACAAAAATGTCTTGAAAATTGGACGAAAAAATGACAAAAAACGGACCAAAAAAAAAACAAAATATAACAAAAAAATGAAAAAATAAATGAAAAAAAAATTGAAAAAAAAAAGAAAAAAAAAAGAAAAACAAAATAGAAAAAATGACAAAAATGTGATGAAAATTTGACAAAAAAATAAAAAAAAAATACAAAAAAATGAGTTGTTGTGCATTTGTCCCAGATTATTTCACTTGTTCTGAGATGTTTCTGACTCGTTTCGATACATTTCGTCCTTATTTCAGGTCATTTTCTTTGCCAATGGGGAAAGAAAACTGGTCTTATCTCATTGGCAGTTTTACTTTCTTATTTCAAGCGAGATTTACCCTAGAACTGGCCTGAAATGTCCTCAAACAAGCAAAGCAAACTCGGTCCGATCAGGAAAAGTGTCTAAATGAGTGAAAACCGCTCAAAACAAGAAACATTTCCTCAATTCAGGTCATTTAAGCCAATGCTTGATATTCACTTTTTGTAGTGTGGTTATTGTGCTATTGTGAAGTTAATTTGACAAACATTTGAGAAACAATTTGTATAAAACGTACAGAAAACGTGTGCAAAACGAGCCTTTGAATGCGTTTTTGTGTTTTCAATGACTAAAAGTGGTTCTCAAAGTGGGATCTGGGGCCCCCTGAGGGTCCTTAGAGACGCTACAGGGGGGCACCTTAAACTTAAAATACACTTACTTGGTCAAATGTACTATTTTAAACTAGTATTTAGCCGACAGTCATTGCAGGCTGTTGCATTTAAAGGAACAGGCCACCGTTATCCCATACGGAGAGATGTTCTTACCTGAGCTTAGACGAGTTGATGCGTTCCTTTCTGGACTCTCCTCTCTTAGCCTCTCCTCTCCTCAATTTTTCACTTTTTTTTGACATTTTCTGGTGGAATATGAACTTATTTATCACATACAAATAAAGTCCAGTGTAAATCGGGCCCATATGTATGTTTTCTCACAGCAGATTGTTCAGTAGAAGTGAAAAAACGGCAGCCAGAGCAAGTGCTAGCTAGCGTTAGCACGATTCTAGCATGTAGCATCATGTTAGCATTCTCAGTTTTTTCTTTTATGTATTTATGGGCTGTTGAACCACTTTGCTCCTCCCCATGTCTTTGTATCTTTATTTAGTAGAAACTATATTCATAATTCAGCGTTTGTTAAAGTAGTTTTTTAATAATACGAGAAAGTTTAGATTTTTCTCAAAATTGTTTGTAACTGTTTTCAAACATGACCATATATGGACGAATCCAGAGATGCCGTCTGTATCTATCAGTGTTAATTTTGACATATTTCAATTTAGTTTTAGTCTTTTGACGAAAATGTAATTCAATTTTAGTCTAGATTTAGTCAAAAAAATATCTTCGATTTTAGTCTAGTTTTAGTCGACTAAATTTAAGACTATTTTAGTGGACTTTGCATTGATAATATTGATTCTAATCATATTTAATGTTGTTCCTCTGCTTCATGTTTCTGCTCCACATGAACAAAGCTCAGAGCTGATCCTTTAAACATGATCTGAGGCTCTTTCAGACGCTCAATACAAGTTTGGATGATTTTAGTCTCTCCTTTTCATTTTTATTTAGTCTGATTTTAGTCGACTCAAATATCTGGACATTTTAGTCACAGTTTTAGTCTCATGAGAAACTTTTCATTTAGTTTTAGTCCAATTTTAGTCACAAAAATATCACTTTGACTCAAATTAACTTTGACTAAATATTTTAGTCGACGACATTAACACTGGACTCCCTGAACTACTCTTTCACAATGTGAGCCCCATGAATCCTTGTCATCTTGGAACATGTTCATCAGGGAAGAAGAAATCCACTGATAACCTGTTTTTTCAGGATGATCAGCTGACCTCATTGTACGGGCTCATAGATACAGACGCATCTCTGGAATCGCCCATATATGGTCATTCTTGAAAACAGTTAAGGGGAAAACAATTTTGAAAAAGTCTAAACTTTCTCTAATTATTCAAAAACTACTTTAACAAACGCTGAATTATGAATATAGTTTTCTACTAAATAAAGATACAAAGACATGGGGAGGAGCAAAGAGGTTCAACAGCCCATAAATACATGAATAACGGAGAATGCTAACTTGATGCTACATGTTAGCATCGGGCTAATGTGAACGCTAGCTAGCGCGAGCTACAACTGCCGTTTTTTCACTTCTACTGAACAATCTGCTGTGAGAAAATATCCACATGGGCCCGATTTACACTTGACTTTATTTATGTGATAAATAAGTTCATATTCCACCAGAAAATGGCTAAAAAGAGGGAAAATTGTGCTTCTCACAATCTTCTTGCAGAGGGGATTATATTTTCCCCCTCGGCAAAGCCACGCCCCCTTCTATGTCGAGATGCGTCTGTATCTATGGTGTTGTTGAACCTGGAGCCCCAGACAGAATCTGCCCCGTTGACGTCTCCTTCCCCCTGCAGTGTGTGACTGTGTGTTTTCCCCCTGCAGTGTGTGACTGTGTGTTTTCCCCCTGCAGCGTGTGACTGTGTGTTTTCCCCCTGCAGCGTGTGACTGTGTGTTTTCCCCCTGCAGTGTGTGACTGTGTGTTTTCCCCCTGCAGCGTGTGACTGTGTGTTTCCCCCCTGCAGTGTGTGACTGTGTGTTTTCCCCCTGCAGCGTGTGACTGTGTGTTTTCCCCCTGCAGTGTGTGACTGTGTGTTTCCCCCCTGCAGTGTGTGACTGTGTGTTTCCCCCCTGCAGTGTGTGACTGTGTGTTTTCCCCCTGCAGTGTGTGACTGTGTGTTTCCCCCCTGCAGCGTGTGACTGTGTGTTTTCCCCCTGCAGCGTGTGACTGTGTGTTTACCCCCTGCAGCGTATGACTGTGTGTTTACCCCCTGCAGCGTGTGACTGTGTGTTTCCCCCTGCAGTGTATGACTGTGTGTTTTCCCCCTGCAGCGTGTGACTGTGTGTTTCCCCCTGCAGTGTATGACTGTGTGTTTTCCCCCTGCAGTGTGTGACTGTGTGTTTCCCCCCTGCAGTGTGTGACTGTGTGTTTCCCCCCTGCAGTGTGTGACTGTGTGTTTTCCCCCTGCAGTGTGTGACTGTGTGTTTCCCCCCTGCAGCGTGTGACTGTGTGTTTTCCCCCTGCAGCGTGTGACTGTGTGTTTCCCCCTGCAGTGTATGACTGTGTGTTTTCCCCCTGCAGCGTGTGACTGTGTGTTTCCCCCTGCAGTGTATGACTGTGTGTTTTCCCCCTGCAGTGTGTGACTGTGTGTTTCCCCCCTGCAGTGTGTGACTGTGTGTTTCCCCCTGCAGCGTGTGACTGTGTGTTTCCCCCCTGCAGCGTGTGACTGTGTGTTTTCCCCCTGCAGTGTGTGACTGTGTGTTTCCCCCTGCAGTGTGTGACTGTGTGTTTCCCCCTGCAGTGTGTGACTGTGTGTTTTCCCCCTGCAGTGTGTGACTGTGTGTTTTCCCCCTGCAGCGTGTGACTGTGTGTTTTCCCCCTGCAGCGTGTGACTGTGTGTTTTCCCCCTGCAGTGTGTGACTGTGTGTTTCCCCCTGCAGTGTGTGACTGTGTGTTTCCCCCTGCAGTGTGTGACTGTGTGTTTTCCCCCTGCAGTGTGTGACTGTGTGTTTCCCCCTGCAGTGTGTGACTGTGTGTTTCCCCCTGCAGTGTGTGACTGTGTGTTTCCCCCTGCAGTGTGTGACTGTGTGTTTCCCCCTGCAGCGTGTGACTGTGTGTTTCCCCCTGCAGTGTGTGACTGTGTGTTTCCCCCTGCAGCGTGTGACTGTGTGTTTTCCCCCTGCAGTGTGTGACTGTGTGTTTTCCCCCTGCAGCGTGTGACTGTGTGTTTCCCCCCTGCAGTGTGTGACTGTGTGTTTCCCCCTGCAGTGTGTGACTGTGTGTTTTCCCCCTGCAGTGTGTGACTGTGTGTTTCCCCCCTGCAGTGTGTGACTGTGTGTTTTCCCCTGCAGTGTGTGACTGTGTGTTTCCCCCTGCAGCGTGTGACTGTGTGTTTCCCCCCTGCAGTGTGTGACTGTGTGTTTCCCCCCTGCAGTGTGTGACTGTGTGTTTTCCCCCTGCAGCGTGTGACTGTGTGTTTTCCCCCTGCAGCGTGTGACTGTGTGTTTTCCCCCTGCAGCGTGTGACTGTGTGTTTTCCCCCTGCAGTGTGTGACTGTGTGTTTTCCCCCTGCAGCGTGTGACTGTGTGTTTTCCCCCTGCAGCGTGTGACTGTGTGTTTTCCCCCTGCAGCGTGTGACTGTGTGTTTTCCCCCTGCAGCGTGTGACTGTGTGTTTTCCCCCTGCAGCGTGTGACTGTGTGTTTTCCCCCTGCAGTGTGTGACTGTGTGTTTCCCCCCTGCAGTGTGTGACTGTGTGTTTCCCCCCTGCAGTGTGTGACTGTGTGTTTTCCCCCTGCAGTGTGTGACTGTGTGTTTCCCCCCTGCAGTGTGTGACTGTGTGTTTCCCCCCTGCAGTGTGTGACTGTGTGTTTTCCCCCTGCAGTGTGTGACTGTGTGTTTCCCCCTGCAGCGTGTGACTGTGTGTTTCCCCCTGCAGTGTGTGACTGTGTGTTTCCCCCCTGCAGTGTGTGACTGTGTGTTTTCCCCTGCAGTGTGTGACTGTGTGTTTCCCCCTGCAGTGTGTGACTGTGTGTTTTCCCCCTGCAGTGTGTGACTGTGTGTTTTCCCCCTGCAGCGTGTGACTGTGTGTTTCCCCCTGCAGTGTGTGACTGTGTGTTTCCCCCCTGCAGCGTGTGACTGTGTGTTTTCCCCCTGCAGCGTGTGACTGTGTGTTTTCCCCCTGCAGCGTGTGACTGTGTGTTTTCCCCCTGCAGTGTGTGACTGTGTGTTTTCCCCCTGCAGTGTGTGACTGTGTTTTCCCCCTGCAGTGTGTGACTGTGTGTTTTCCCCCTGCAGCGTGTGACTGTGTGTTTTCCCCCTGCAGCGTGTGACTGTGTGTTTTCCCCCTGCAGCGTGTGACTGTGTGTTTTCCCCCTGCAGTGTGTGACTGTGTGTTTTCCCCCTGCAGTGTGTGACTGTGTGTTTCCCCCCTGCAGTGTGTGACTGTGTGTTTCCCCCTGCAGTGTGTGACTGTGTGTTTCCCCCCTGCAGTGTGTGACTGTGTGTTTCCCCCTGCAGCGTGTGACTATGTGTTTACCCCTGCAGTGTGTGACTGTGTGTTTCCCCCTGCAGTGTGTGACTGTGTGTTTCCCCCTGCAGCGTGTGACCATCAAAAAAGTGACAAAAATCCATCAAAAAAGTGACAAAAATCCATCAAAAAAGTGACAAAAATCCATCAAAAAAGTGACAAAAATCCATAAAAAAAATGACAAAAATCCATCAAAAAACAAACAAAAATCCATTAAAAAAGTGACAAAAATCCAGCAAAAAA